>NC_069499.1:1535331611-1535443022 GCF_027579735.1 Bombina bombina
ACAAAAATACACATATAAACACATAAATACACATATAAACACAAGGATACACATATAAACACATAGATACACATATAAACACATAAATACACATATAAACACATAGATACACATATAAACACAAAAATACACATATAAACACATAAATACACATATAAACACAACAATACACATATAAACACAAAAATACACATATAAACACATAAATACACATATAAACACACCACCAGCAAAAGAGTATGACTCACTGAAGGCTCAGATAAAGGCTAGTAAGTTTTAGCAATACTGTAAAAGTATTTTTTAATTAAAGTGACATTGCAGTCAAAACTGGAATGGATATGGATGCATTTCAGTTTTGAACATAAGCATTTTTTGCAATACACATGTATTAGCAAAAATGCTTTTTGTAAAAGCTATAGCTGTTTTAAAATTGTATTTAAGTATGCTCCGTACACCAGCATTTTAAACACAGAACTTGCTCAGAGAGCCTAGGGTGCTTGTTCCATATGGTAATGACTCAATTTGTTAATTGCTGACATGATACAACCCCCACTGGTGCTCTGAGCAGCTATAGTATGTAAAATGCTGGTGCATTGAGAATATCTAGTTATGCTTCACGTGTAGAGAAAAATATTATCTTTAAAACAGTGATGAATTTTACTAGAAGCATTTTTTTCCCAATACATGTACAGGGAGTGCAGAATTATTAGGCAAATGAGTATTTTGACCACATCATCCTCTTTATGCATGTTGTCTTACTCCAAGCTGTATAGGCTCGAAAGCCTACTACCAATTAAGCATATTAGGTGATGTGCATCTCTGTAATGAGAAGGGGTGTGTTCTAATGACATCAACACCCTATATCAGGTGTGCATAATTATTAGGCAACTTCCTTTCCTTTGGCAAAATGGGTCAAAAGAAGGACTTGACAGGCTCAGAAAAGTCAAAAATAGTGAGATATCTTGCAGAGGGATGCAGCACTCTTAAAATTGCAAAGCTTCTGAAGCGTGATCATCGAACAATAAAGCGTTTCATTCAAAATAGTCAACAGGGTCGCAAGAAGCGTGTGGAAAAACCAAGGCGCAAAATAACTGCCCATGAACTGAGAAAAGTCAAGCGTAGAGCTGCCAAGATGCCACTTGCCACCAGTTTGGCCATATTTCAGAGCTGCAACATCACTGGAGTGCCCAGAAGCACAAGGTGTGCAATACTCAGAGACATGGCCAAGGTAAGAAAGGCTGAAAGACGACCACCACTGAACAAGACACACAAGCTGAAACGTCAAGACTGGGCCAAGAAATATCTCAAGACTGATTTTTCTAAGGTTTTATGGACTGATGAAATGAGAGTGAGTCTTGATGGGCCAGATGGATGGGCCCGTGGCTGGATTGGTAAAGGGCAGACAGCTCCAGTCCGACTCAGACGCCAGCAAGGTGGAGGTGGAGTACTGGTTTGGGCTGGTATCATCAAAGATGAGCTTGTGGAGCCTTTTCGGGTTGAGGATGGAGTCAAGCTCAACTCCCAGTCCTACTGCCAGTTTCTGGAAGACACCTTCTTCAAGCAGTGGTACAGGAAGAAGTCTGCATCCTTCAAGAAAAACATGATTTTCATGCAGGACAATGCTCCATCACACGCGTCCAAGTACTCCACAGCGTGGCTGGCAAGAAAGGGTATAAAAGAAGAAAATCTAATGACATGGCCTCATTGTTCACCTGATCTGAACCCCATTGAGAACCTGTGGTCCATCATCAAATGTGAGATTTACAAGGAGGGAAAACAGTACACCTCTCTGTACAGTGTCTGGGAGGCTGTGGTTGCTGCTGCACGCAATGTTGATGGTGAACAGATCAAAACACTGACAGAATCCATGGATGGCAGGCTTTTGAGTGTCCTTGCAAAGAAAGGTGGCTATATTGGTCACTGATTTGTTTTTGTTTTGTTTTTGAATGTCAGAAATGTATATTTGTGAATGTTGAGATGTTATATTGGTTTCACTGGTAAAAATAAATAATTGAAATGGGTATATATCTGTTTTTT
This sequence comes from Bombina bombina, assembly GCF_027579735.1. Taxonomy (NCBI): domain Eukaryota; kingdom Metazoa; phylum Chordata; class Amphibia; order Anura; family Bombinatoridae; genus Bombina; species Bombina bombina. The sequence goes on from NC_069499.1 coordinate 1,535,333,649, forward strand.
GTTAAGTTGCCTAATAATTATGCACAGTAATAGTCACCTGCACACACAGATATCTCCCTAAAATAGCTATAACTAAAAACAAACTAAAAACTACTTCCAAAACTATTCAGCTTTGATATTAATGAGTTTTTTGGGTTCATTGAGAACATGGTTGTTGTTCAATAATAAAATTAATCCTCAAAAATACAACTTGCCTAATAATTCTGCACTCCCTGTATATTGCAAATATAGTTCTATTAAAATATGTAATTTATCTATGTGCATTTCATTTTTGACCATAATGTCCCTTTAAGGTATGTACATTGTTTCTTTAGACATAATGCTATTGAACACTTATAACTCTCACATGCAATGGGAAACAAAAAAAAAAAAGAGTGTGACTCACTTTATTACTATATTCGCTTTATTGCGGTAGTCTACTCTAGTGCAATAGTGTGATAGTAAAGTGCTATAGCACAATATTGTGATAGTACAGTGATCTAGCACAATAGTGTGATAGTAAAGTGCTATAGCACAATATTGTGATAGTACAGTGATCTAGCGCAATAGTGTGATAGTAAAGTGCTATAGCACAATATTGTGATAGTACCGTGATCTAGCACAATAGTGTGATATTAAAGTGCTATAGCACAATATTGTGATAGTACCGTGATCTAGCGCAATAGTGTGATAGTAAAGTGCTATAGCACAATATTGTGATTGTACCGTGATCTAGCGCAATAGTGTGATAGTAAAGTGCTATAGCACAATATTGTGATTGTACCGTGATCTAGCGCAATAGTGTGATAGTAAAGTGCTATAGCACAATATTGTTATAGTACAGTGATCTAGCGCAATAGTGTGATAGTAAAGTGCTATAGCACAATATTGTTATGGTACCGTGATCTAGCGCAATAGTGTGATAGTAAAGTGCTATAGCACAATATTGTGATAGTACCGTGATCTAGCGCAATAGTGTGATAGTAAAGTGCTATAGCACAATATTGTTATAGTACCGTGATCTCGCGCAATAGTGTGATAGTAAAGTGCTATAGCACAATATTGTTATAGTACCGTGATCTAGCGCAACAGTGTGATAGTAAAGTGCTATAGCACAATATTGTTATAGTACCGTGATCTAGCGCAATAGTGTGATAGTAAAGTGCTATAGCACAATATTGTTATAGTACCGTGATCTAGCGCAACAGTGTGATAGTAAAGTGCTATAGCACAATATTGTTATAGTATCGTGATCTAGCGCAATAGTGTGATAGTAAAGTGCTATAGCACAATATTGTTATAGTACAGTGCTCTAGCGCAATAGTGTGATAGTAAAGTGCTATAGCACAATATTGTTATGGTACAGTGCTCTAGCGCAATAGTGTGATAGTAAAGTGCTGTAGCACAATATTGTTATAGTACAGTGCTCTAGCGCAATAGTGTGATAGTAAAGTGCTATAGCACAATATTGTTATGGTACCGTGATCTAGCGCAATAGTGTGATAGTAAAGTGCTATAGCACAATATTGTTATAGTACAGTGCTCTAGCGCAATAGTGTGATAGTAAAGTGCTATAGCACAATATTGTTATAGTACAGTGCTCTAGCGCAATAGTGTGATAGTAAAGTGCTATAGCACAATATTGTTATGGTACCGTGATCTAGTGCAATAGTGTGATAGTAAAGTGCTATAGCACAATATTGTTATAGTACAGTGCTCTAGCGCAATAGTGTGATAGTAAAGTGCTATAGCACAATATTGTTATAGTACAGTGCTCTAGCGCAATAGTGTGATAGTAAAGTGCTATAGCACAATATTGTTATAGTACAGTGCTCTAGCGCAATAGTGTGATAGTAAAATGCTATAGCACAATATTGTTATGGTACCATGATCTAGCGCAATAGTGTGATAGTAAAGTGCTATAGCACAATATTGTTATAGTACAGTGCTCTAGCGCAATAGTGTGATAGTAAAGTGCTATAGCACAATATTGTTATGGTACCGTGATCTAGCGCAATAGTGTGATAGTAAAGTGCTATAGCACAATATTGTTATGGTACCGTGATCTAGTGCAATAGTGTGATAGTAAAGTGCTATAGCACATTGCTATCAAGCTGACTGAGTAAGGTATCTCTTAAATGCACATATTAAATTATATTATCCTTGCTACCCATTGTAAAGCAATAACTAGTTTCTTGTAGAATATCACAAACAGTTAAAAAGGCAGAATCTACATAAAATGTAATGTAATAAAACTAGATTGTACATTTTACAAAACTAAAAGGGACATCAATACATTCCAAATCCTTATAAAAGAATGCATTGTATTACATTGTAGAAATGTGCGTTCAATTTTGTGTCTTATTTCAACTCCTTTTTATATCTAACATCCTATATCTTATCAAACCTCCTGCACAGGTCTCCTAACCAAGCCCCAAAGTATCAGATGTATCCTGTTTATGTTATCTGTCTTTTTATATGCAGGGAAAGGGGGAGTGTCTGTTCTTATTGTTTTCCCAGCCTCTTTCAGTGGGTGTCCCAGCCAAACCTCATCAACAGTGCTAAACTGGGAGCTTCTAAGTACGTTTTTAAAAGGTTTTATACTGGATTGTTAGATCAGTATCTGTGCATATTCTTCTTTATAGTAGTGTCTATTACATGCAGTTATATGAAAACTGGTGTATACTTTTCCTTTAATCTTGAGGATTTAAACCTTTTAAAGTAAATACATTTTTAACAAAACAATTGCTATTTGCTAAATACTCCCTTGATTATTAAAGGGGTAGTTAAGTCAAAATTTAATGTTCATGATAGAGATAGATCATGTCATTTTAAGCAACTTTCCAATTTACTTCTATTATCTAATTCACTTTGTTCTTTGTATATCCTTTGTTGAAGAGTCAATCTAAGTAGGCTAATTGGAGGTTAGGGGCGTGCATGTGTCTTTAGCATTATGTGACAGCAGTATTTGTAGTTATGTATAACATTGCGATAAACATGGTTGTAAACACTGCTGCCAGACAGTATAAGTTACCGCTACTTTTCTATGGCATCTGCCTGCAGCCCCGACCTAAAGATCTATTAGGTTTTTTTTGGGTGATGTTTTTGCCGTTTTCCAATCCAATTCATGGCATTTTGGCATGTTTCTACCCCCACCCCCCAAAAAAAATTGATCTTTTGCGCATGTGTTAGCGACGTCATGCGTCTTCTCTTGCGTGACTCATTTACATTACGGCCGCAGGGGTTGCATAAAGCATGCACAATAAATTTGGTAAAGATCATCATTGTGTCATGCATAATTAGAAAGCGGGTGGGACCTCTATCTAAATCACAGTGGCAATACAAGGAAGTATAATCATGCTCGAATGGATCAGTAAGTTTTAATTTTATCAACAAATCGATTTTATATTAACATAAAAAGTTAGTGACTAATAAAACATATAATGTTGTAAAAGAATATATGGTCTGAAAATGCCAAAACTACCATCACTTCAGTATTTAGCAGGGCGGTCAGTAAATCTGCTGGGTGGAGTGCCCATTAAGGGCTAGATCACGAGAGGAGCGGTAGTTTGCACTCCAGCTCAAGCATAAACACGGCTAGAAGTAAGCTTTTCACATGCGCCGGGTAGGGCGCATATTACAAGTTAAAAGTAAAAGGTTTTCACACGAGCGCTATTCCGGTGCATGCCAAAAAAATCAACTTAGAATATTGCGTTTGCGTTAACGCATTTTCTCAAGTGCGGTAACCCAACAGGGATTATGAATATTTCACATTCAAATGTTCTTCACATAGAAGAATGTGTCCTATTTATTCTTAAATACATATTTCTACATATATATGATTTTTTTGGGTAAAATATATATCATATATATATATATATATATTCGCATTGATTGGAGTAGCCGTGTTAGTCCAGAGATTTAGATATCAAAATAAGAATATTGCATTGAGCAATGATACTTTTTTTATTGGACTAACTATACATTTATAAGATGACAAGCTTTCGGAAGAATGTATTCCTTTTTCAAGTCTGAAGCAATACTGACTAATACTGCAAAAAAAGACTGCTGGCTGAAGATTCTTTAGGATGTTTGTTCCTCCTAGACGGAATGGGGTGGAGGCTCATTTTGCGGCCCCCTTTCACTTTGCAATTCCAATAACACCTGGCCTCGACCTCTAGTCATATGGAGTTATTATTATTTTACTAGGCCTCGAATGCCGCCACAAGTTAATGTTTATAGTTATGACTTCAGTTAAAGTCAGGTTTATTTAAATGTTAAATAAACATCACCATGATATGGTCTTATACCCAACTCTCTGTGTCCGTGTCTTTATTGTTATAGAGGGTAAGTTAATAAGTTATTGGTTTTAAGGATTGTAGCTACTAGGTAGAGCATCAGCCCTTATTCAATTGATGTCACAAATTGTAAGATAAAAAGCAGAATTGTCAGGTACTTTGCACTGCGTGTGTGTTTGCACCAGCGTTACAATTATTTAACTTTAAATGTTTAGTCAAAAGTGTGTGATTGTATTTCAATCATCAGGTCTCTAATGTTACATTTCTCTATTTGATATGTAGCATTTGAAAGTTCATTCCTATGGTGTTTTAGAATCAATACATTTACATGTTGCTATTTCTTAAATTGAATGTTACATAAATAAGGAAATGTCAAGTCTGTTTGCTAAACTGATTGTCAGAATTTACTGTGAGCATTCAGTGAAAGTTGTCATATGATGTTGATTTAAAAAGATGGTAAATTCCCCTAACTAAAACTTTAAATATTTTGAAAGCTCTTGTAATTTTAAGCATATCGATGTGCTTATTTTAGTGAAAATCAAATTCAACTTCTAGAAAAACCCTTTTTGTTAGGCTCTGTTACCTGCTTCAATATTAATCTGGGATTTGACAGGCAGCTCTTTCAGCCAATAGGAGTCACCATACGTCCTATATAAGTTACTGACAGCACTCTCCCGTGCTAGTAACTAGAAGCTGACTCAGGCGTGAAGCGCAACTGCCCAAGCGCCACTCACTATACTATTTGCGCAGCTGAAACAGTGAGCTAATCGCTCCTGGTAAAGCCAATTCACTGTTTCAACTGCGCAAATAGTGTAGCGAGTGGGGCTTGCGCAGTTGAGCTTCACACCTGAGTTGGCTTCTAGTTACCAGCACGGGAGCGTGCTGTCAGTAACTTACATAGGGCATATGGTGCAGCTCCTATTGGCTGAAAGAGCTGCCTGTCAAATCCCAGATTCAGAAAATCTGAGACAGAGGCTGTATTGACAATTAGAAGTTCTCCGTTTATAAGAGACCCTGAGTGCACCTATATCCAAAAAGCACTCTTCTCGTAGAGGCTGTATTGAAGCAGGTAACGGAGCCTCACAAAGAGTTTTTTTTATAGAAGTTAAATTTGATTTTCACTAAAATAAGCACATCAATATGCTTAAAATTACGAGATTTCAAAATAATAAAAAATAGGTGAATTTACCATCACTTTAAATGAACATGCAAAAGTTTACCCAGTGATGACCCAATAAAAAGCATTTCTCAATACAGTATTGGGTCACAATCTCAAAAAACATATATTTGGGGCAGATTACAATTAGAAAGGATTATAGGGACAGTAAACACATTGGGCCTGATTACAAGTGGAGCGCAAATTTTTTGTAATTGTTGTAATCTGGCACACAGAGAAATAAAGTACCCTTCCCTCCCTTCCTACCTACCTCCCATATGATTTATTAAAGGGACACTGAACCCACATTTTTTCTTTCATGATTCAGATAGAGCATGGAATTTGAAGCAACTTTCTAATTTACTCCTATCATCAAATGTTCTTCATTCTCTTGGTATCTTTATTTGAAAAGCAAGACTGTAAGTTTAGATGCTGGCCCATTTTTGGTGAACCTGGTTTGTTCTTGCTGATTGGTGGATAAATTCACCTACCAATAAACAAGTGCTGTCCGCAGTTCTGAACCAAAAATTGGCTGACTCCTTAGCTTAGATGCCTTCTTTTTCAAATAAAGATAGCAAGAGAATAAAGAAAATGGATAATAGGAGTAAAGTTGATTAAAATTGCATGCTCTATCTGAATCCCAAAAGAAAAAAATTGGGTTCAGTGCCCCTTTAAGGTACAAAAAAAACAGCATTGTTATAGCAGTTTTTCTTAGGTAATTTGAATTTGTTATGTTTAACATGACTTTCATTTTAACAGACCATGACACTTTTTTCACTTTGCTAGGTTCATTAACTGATATATCTATAAGTGTGTGTGCAAATGTAAAATATGATAATGTTATGCAAACTGAATTGCAAATTGTGTGAAATTTTAGTTTACTTCTTCATGATTGCGTTTTTGTGTTGTTTTATATTATTTATAACGCTGGATTTATTATTACAATAATTAACAGATTTTTTTTAAGTGATTTTAAAGTGACATACATGTTTTACTATTTAAGGGACATTGTAGTAAACTTTTATTTGTTTATTTTTTTCATCTAAGAGAAGTCATCTTTTCTCTTCATACTTGCCCCTCTCTACCAGTAATGCAGAGGAAGTGATGATTAGCTGAGTACAAAACCAATACTGCAATATTAGTTTCAACTTAGATTTAAAGGGACAGTCAACACCAGAATTTTTTTGTTTAAAAATACAGAATCCCTTTATTACCCATTCCCCAGTTTTGCATAACCAACACAGTTATAATAATACACGTTTTACCTCTGTAATTACCTTGTATCTAAGCCTCTGAAAACTGCCCCCTTATTTCAGTTCTTTTGACAGACTTGCATTTTAGCCAATCAGTGCTCATTCCTAGGTAACTTCACGTGTGTGAGCTCAATGTTAGCTATATGAAACACTAACGCCTCAGATTAGAGGCGCCTTCAAGGTCTAAGAAATTAGCATATGAACCTCCTAGGTTTAGCTTTCAACTAAGTATACCAAGAGAACAAAGCAAAATTGGTGATAAAAGTAAATTGGAAAGTTGTTAAAATATTGCATGCCCTATTTGAATTATGAAAGTTTTTTTGGGACTTGACTGTCCCTTTAAGCAGGACCACTCAATACTTTTCGTACAAAGTCCCTTTAGTGCATTTCTTCCTTGTCCCTTTAAATTAATGTACAGTTACCTAGCCTTACTAAGCCAAAATATGAGAATTTTAAATTTAAAACTGCATATTTAACTTAATTTAAAAACAACACATTTTTTAAAAAAAAAATCAGCAAAGGTTTCAGCTGCCTCCTGTGATTCCCATTGCTTTCCATTTTTTTCATTTTTTTATTTTTAAAAGTCTAATTTTCAATGTTTATTTTAATAAGGAAGGGTTGTTTATGCCACCCCCCCCATAACTTCTCAAATCAGTGTTTATAAACTCCAGTCTTCAGGACCCTTAACAGGCCAGATATTCATTATATCTTAACTAGAGCTCAGATAGAGAATGTCATTTTAAACCATTTTCCAATTTACTTTTATCACCAATTTTGCTTTGTTCTCTTGGTGTTCTTAGTTGAAAGCTAAACCTAGGAGGTTCATATGCAAATTTCTAAGCCCTTGAAGGCCGCCTCTTCTCTCAGGGCATTTTGACAGTTTTTCACCTCTAGAGGGTGTTAGTGCATGTGTGTCATATAGATAACACTGTGCTCACACACGTGGTGTTCAGGTGAGCCAGCTCTGATTGGCTAAAGTGGATGTCTGTCAAAAGAACTGAAATAAGGGGGCAGTTTGCAGAGACTTAGATACAAGGTAATCACAGAGGTAAAAAGTGTATTGATATAACTGTGTTGGTTATGCAAAACTAGGGAATGGGTAATAAAGGGCTTATCTATCTTTTTAAACAATAAAAATTATGGTGTAGGCTGTCCCTTTAAGATATAATGAATATCTGTCCTGTTAAGGGTCCTGAGGACTGGAGTTTACAAACACTTTCTTAAAGGGACGTGAAAGACAAAAATTAAACTTTCATAGTTCAGAGAGAATGTGCAATTTTATGAAATTTACTTTGTTCTCTTGGCATCCTTTGTAGCTGTTTTGCAGTTTTTAGATGCTCACATGTAACCCCTACAGTAGGACATTTTCAGTGAGAAATCCACACATGTATTTTGTATATACAGTATATTCTATATATTATGTATTGTTATTTTGGTTTTCAGCAGGCCCAGCAGATTTAAACTATACCATTATGCTATTTATATATCATGTGATGTTTAACACATGTTTAACAAAATGTGTTAAAAATGTATATTTTCATTAAAATTTTAATAAACAAGGTTCAGGGGCGGAACTACCATTATTGCAGCAGGTGCGGTGGCACCAGGGACGAAGTGCTGGGGGGTCCATAGCAGCCAGTCTGTACATAGGTGACTGCAGAAGGTGTACAATCCTAATGCTTGGGAGCTTTTATTAGTGCAGGTTGCAAGTCCATCTATCTATCTATCTATCTATCTATCTATCTATCTATCTATCCTCAAAATCATTACAGAGTAACGTATATTATTACTATTAGTTACTACTGAGTTACCTTTAGGGGGCCCAAAAAAAGTTCCACCAGGGCCCTCTGCTGAGTTGGACTGCTAATGACAAGGTTGTAAGCAATGTGCTTGCATGTGTTTTTTTTCTTTCTTAATGTTATAGTCAAAAGAAGAAGGGATATTCTTCATTTAAATAAGGGTCTCTTAGGGGCCCCATGTGCCTCTACTCATCTAAATAAATATTTATTCTACAAATCAGGAGATATGGTTGTATAAGAGGGACAGTGAGACAGAACTTATAGTTAGGGACTTTCTCTCTCAAAAAGCGACAGCTGGGAGGTTTGCGCTAGGACTTTTTAGTTGCCTATTATAAGTATAAGTGTATTTAAATGTGTTTTTATTTGTTTATTTTTAATTGTGCTTTAACGTTACATTCTTACACACTGTTTGAAGAGCGGACAGTTGCCTCTCAAATGATGGGTCTATGGCAGTGATGGCTAACCTTGGCACCCCAGATGTTTTGGAACTGCATTTCCCATAATGCTCAGGCACTCTGTAGTCTAGATGAGCATCATGGGAAATGTAGTTCTGAAACATCAGGGGGCCAAGGTTAGCCATCAGTGATCTAGGGGGTTTCTAGGGCTTAAGATAGCTGGGATCAAGAGGTTTGAATACTTAATGCTCCATCCAGCTCCCTTAAACTCCTTACTGCTGCCGAACACTTCAGCTCTCCCATGCATGGTGATGTCACCAACATTCCCGGATTCCCCTGGCAATGCTGGGCCACTTAGCCACTTTGTATGTGGGGGTAAGTGCAGGGGGCTCCAAAAGAAACCCCCACAGATGACAACATGTGATCGTCATTCGTACTAAAAGAGTTAATTAAAGATTATATGTTGAAATTAAACGTCCTTTTAAAAAATATATATTTTCAAATAGCACATTTTCAAATTTTTCAATTTAAAGATACACACTTGTATTTTAGTTGCAATTTGTTTCCACTATTTGTTCATTTACAGATATAAATAGAAATTCTCTATGGTAGAAAATCATTCAGTGTTTGTGTGGGTGTAATGGGATGGTGAGATCAAGATATCCTCTGCCATGTATTCTCTATAATTGCAAAAATAATGTATTGCACAAAGGTTCTTATTTATTTACTGTGTGATTTATAAGACAAGTCCCTTATTATTAATTTTTAATAATACATGTATTACAGTGTCTAAAAATATCACCCATTGATTAACATGGCCAGTGCAGTAGTGTAGGAAATATTCTGAAGGCTATTTGTGTTGGAGGTGCCACCTTGGCAATGATTTTTTAATTACACATACTGCAGGGTGTGTTGAGTTGAACATGCATGGTGCTGTCCAGCAGCACTATTCATCTGCTGTCCAGCAACATTATTCATTATTTATGTTCCTCCCTGCCTACCCTGCAGCATGTGTAACTCAAACAAATATACCCTTGATAGGTTGTCACAGCTCATTTTCAAGTAAATACTACAACCCCTTTCTACAATAAAAGTAACCCTTCACCCCCAAAAAAGTTTGTACTCACCAACTTGACTTGGTTAAGAGGTTATGGGGTGGTTTGGTCTTTAGGTTATGGCAGATTAGTGGTTAATAGTGTAGGGTGTGCTAGGGGTGAGGGAGCATAAGGGTTTAATAGTTTAATATATATTGTATGTATTGCATCTAACATGTTATTTTTATTGTTATTTTTATTACTTTAAGCATAGATATATAATTTTAATTATATATTTATGTTTAAAATAATGAAATGAACAATCAAAAATAACTACATGTTAAATTAGATACAATACAAAAAATAATATGCATTATAAATGACAATGCATATCATTTTAACATTGGATATAAATGTAGCGACCTTACTCCTATAGTTTTAATAGGGAGGGTTTTTTTTTGTATATTTATTTATTCAGGTAGATTTCAGACATTATATGGTATAGGCATTCTGTGGTAGTTAGCTGGGCATTCCAGGGGCAGTATAGGGAACACATGACATAGGTGTAGGTGGTATTAGGGAGTTGGCTGGGTGTTCCAGGGGCAGTATAGGGAACACATGACATAGGTGTAGGTGGTATTAGGGAGTTTGCTGGGTGTTCCAGGGGCAGTATAGGGAACACATGACATAGGTGTAGGTGGTATTAGGGAGTTTGCTGGGTGTTCCAGGGGCAGTATAGGGAACACATGACATAGGTATAGGTGGTATTAGGGAGTTGGCTGGGTATTCCAGGGGCAGTATAGGGAAAACATGACATAGGTGTAGGTGGTATTAGGTAGTTGGCTGGGTGCTCCAGTGGCAGTATAGGGAACACATGACATAGGTGTAGGTGGCATTAGGGAGTTGGCTGGGTGTTCCAGCGGCAGTATAGGGAACACATGACATAGGTGTAGGTGGTATTAGGTAGTTGGCTGGGCATTCCAGGGGCAGTAAAGGGAACACATGACATAGGTGTAGGTGGTATTAGGTAGTTGGCTGGGCGTTCCAGGGGCAGTAAAGGGAACACATGACATAGGTGTAGGTGGTATTAGGTAGTTGGCTGTGTGTTCCAGTGGCAGTATAGGGAACACATGACATAGGTGTAGGTGGCATTAGGGAGTTGGCTGGGTGTTCCAGGGGCAGTATAGGGAACACATGACATAGGTGTAGGTGGTATTAGGGAGTTGGCTGGGCTTTCCAGGGGCAGTATAGGGAACACATGACATAGGTGTAGGTGGTATTAGGTAGTTGGCTGGGCGTTGCAGGGGCAGTAAAGGGAACACATGACATAGGTGTAGGTGGTATTAGGGAGTTGACTGGGTGTTCCAGGGGCAGTATAGGGAACACATGACATAGGTGTAGGTGGCATTAGGGAGTTGGCTGGGTGTTCCAGGGGCAGTATAGGGAACACATGACATAGGTGTAGGTGGTATTAGGGAGTTGGCTGGGCTTTCCAGGGGCAGTATAGGGAACACATGACATAGGTGTAGGTGGTATTAGGTAGTTGGCTGGGCGTTGCAGGGGCAGTAAAGGGAACACATGACATAGGTGTAGGTGGTATTAGGGAGTTGGCTGGGTGTTCCAGGGACAGTATAGGGAACAAGAACAAGAGAAATGGATAACCAGAGCACTCTTAAGTGTATCAATCAATAAGTGTATTTACAGTGAGGTAATACACAGAGGAGAGATAAATAAAACTTAACATTTATTAAATACAAAGTTAAAAAGGTAGTAAATTACTACAAGTGTGGTGTAATAAAAACTGTATAAAATACAGCAGAGCTAGCAAGCCCAGGAAAGTATCCTTAGAGATGAGACTGCACCAAGTAAATCACTCGATTGACACAGAGGAAGGAATCTGCTATGTAAACACCCAAAAATGCTTGCGGATTGCACAAAAAACTAAGACTGAATAAAGAGGACAAAACGCACACCAATTAAGCTAAGCTAGTGCAATACTGAAGCGGTGTGAAACATAGCAGAACTTCCAATCAAATTACCATAAGTTACATAATTATTGTCTAACTAAAGGTGCATGAAACATCAAGTAAGCTGCAGAGCTCCTAGTGCAAGCGCCTGATGTGCATTTCGCCATATGCTGGCTTTGTCAAAGGCTAACCCGACTGGGTACAGCCTCACTGTATAAGAAAGGTAAGGGAGCCAATCAAAGGGGTTGATTCTTACACACCCCCTTCATACACATAGTCGTCATGATTTGTTCCTCATTGGCTGGCTGTATGCCACATGACTACTAATTACTAGTGAGTCATAGGAGACGGGCACAGTGTCAACAGTGTCAATAGTGCAGTGTGATGTAAACACAATCGGCGATAAACAGCATTGATCCATTCTCGACAGGACCTCATCACAAGCATCTCTCCAGATGCCGCAAGAGACATAGACAGAACCAACACTTATCCTAAACCATAATTGCCATTTGTCAATATATACGCAATTGTTTAATTATATATGTATCATTGTGATTCTTAGAGAGCTAAGAAAATAATGTTTGGTGCAAATTACTATTGGCTTTAATAGTGTAGATTACCTCAACAGCCTTTACATACCTGGGGAAATTATAGTGGTTTAGTATGGTACAAGCATAGATTCATATAATGACTACTACTTTCACATCGTTTCACTATAAATCACTGTAATGTACTTGTCAACAGTCCAACCTGCACGATCATAACAGTGCACTTCATTCACTAGTCGTCTACCACGTGATATCTAACAGTGACACGCCATAGGAGGCGGGCACAATGCAAAAGCATCATAGATAGTAAGGCTGGTTAGCACCAATACATAATTATTTATATTGTCAACAAAGTATAGGGAACACATGACATAGGTGTAGGTGGTATTAGGGAGTTGACTGGGTGTTCCAGGGGCAGTATAGGGAACACATGACATAGGTGTAGGTGGTATTAGGGAGTTGGCTGGGTGTTCCAGGGGCAGTATAGGGAACACATGACATAGGTGTAGGTGGTATTAGGGAGTTGGCTGGGTGTTCCAGGGGCAGTATAGGGAACACATGACATAGGTGTAGGTGGTATTAGGGAGTTGGCTGGGTGTTCCAGGGGCAGTATAGGGAACACATGACATAGGTGTAGGTGGTATTAGGGAGTTGGCTGGGCATTCCAGGGGCAGTATAGGAAACACATGACATAGGTGTAGGTGGTATTAGGTAGTTGGCTGGGTGTTCCAGTGGCAGTATAGGGAACACATGACATAGGTGTAGGTGGTATTAGGGAGTTGGCTGGGTGTTCCAGGGGCAGTATAGGGAACACATGACATAGGTGTAGGTGGTATTAGGGAGTTGGCTGGGCATTCCAGGGGCAGTATAGGGAACATATGACATAGGTGTAGGTGGTATTAGGTAGTTGGCTGGGCGTTCCAGGGGCAGTATAGGGAACACATGACATAGGTGTAGGTGGTATTAGGGAGTTGGCTGGGTGTTCCAGGGGCAGTATAGGGAACAAATGACATAGGTGTAGGTGGTATTAGGTAGTTGACTGGGTGTTCCAGGGGCAGTATAGGGAACACATGACATAGGTGTAGGTGGTATTAGGGAGTTGGCTGGGTGTTCCAGGGGCAGTATAGGGAACACATGACATAGGTGTAGGTGGTATTAGGTAGTTGGCTGGGTGTTCCAGGGGCAGTATAGGGAACACATAAAATAGGTGTAGGTGGTATTAGGGAGTTGGCTGGGTGTTCCAGGGGCAGTATAGGGAACACATGACATAGGTGTAGGTGGTATTAGGTAGTTGGCTGGGTGTTCTAGGGGCAGTATAGGGAACACATGACATAGGTGTAGGTGGTATTAGGGAGTTGGCTGGGTGTTCCAGGGGCAGTATAGGGAACGCATGACATAGGTGTAGGTGGTATTAGGGAGTTGGCTTGGCATTTCAGGGGCAGTATAGGGAACACATGACATATGTGTAGGTGGTATTAGGTAGTTGGCTGGGCATTCCAGAGGCAGTATAGGGAACAAATGACATAGGTGTAGGTGCAGGGGCATATTAAGGCCTAGGCACACAAGGCCCGTGCCTAGGGCGGCACTTTTTTACATTGCCCCCAGCTGCTTCTGCACTTTAACATTTTTTTGGGATTTCCAGTCGGATAGTAGAGCGTGCACAGTGCACACCACAAATACACTCTAATAACTGAGTTATTGCGAGTGCGCATATAATTTGCCTTTCACCTCTGGCTACTAACTCAGAGATGTGAACTTTTGCATCGTGGATCCGGATTGCCGCTGCCCCGTTCACACCCGAGGAGATGTGACAGTTGCTATAGGTGATGACGTGGCTGTTGCGGAGTAAACATGGCTGCGGAGTCGGACATCACTTTACTGATTAGAGCTAGCTTGAAGACGCGGTGGGGGTGTCACTGCCTGAGAGAGCGATGTGCTCAGGAGAAGCCGCCCGTGGGGTAAGTTTAATGGCAGATCCTGTGATGTGGTGAGTGAGGGGCAAAGATGGTTGATATTTACCTGTGTGCTAAAGGGATCCCTGTTTGTGCTGCAGCCTGCACATTTATTACATCTGACTGCAGAAATGTGATATGTTTGTCACAGAGTGTGGCTTGTGCTTATGTGTCTTATGTATATACCATGCATAATCTCTTTGCCAGCGCCTCACATAGCTTATTTTCTCGGTTTTAAAATTCAAATTGCGTTATTTAGAACCCTGCAATATTTTTATAGCATGATCATACCCAGCAAAGCATATGGGTGCATAGGTGTTCTATGGGCAGAGTCAGCATGTGTGGGAGCAGGGTCATCTTTCCACTGTTTATATTCACTGGTTAAAAAGAGCAGTGTTATTGGGCAGAATGGTTCTGATTGCCACTATAGAGACCTGGGACTTTACAAAAGCAACATAATTTGTACAGGATCTGGTTCTCTGCAGACTGGTTGTTTGGGACACAGGAGTTAAAAAAGAAAAGTTTAATTGTGCAGGATTGGGTTTCCAGGCAGATAGCGCGAACCTAGGAGAAGACAAGTGTAGTGTTACTGCTGCACATGCCTGCTGGGAATTGTAGTTTTTTGGCACCATTAAAATGGCAGTATAGGTGGTTTTAGATTAAATCAATCCTTAGGATTCAATTTTAGGGTAATATTTTTGTAGAAATATGCCAAACCAAACCACAGGCTCAACAGAATATTTTCTTTTTGTATTTATATGTCTCTACATGACAGGGATTGATATAATGAGAAATAGGAACATACCTGCATTAATAATGAATTAGTTTTACTGTTTACATTTGCATTAGCTGTTAAATTTTTGCTTCCACAGGACTCTTCATGTCTACATATGAAAACCTAAAAAACAAAGTCTGAAAAACGGCTGTCGCTAATAGGATTTTACAGATTCATTTACAATGTTCCAAAAATACTGCATTCAATTCTTAGGTGGTTGAACTAGCTCAGACATCCAGGTGCCATTAAAAAGACAACCAAAAATGTCCCTAATTGTATTCAAAGTTTTAGCAAACAAAACTCTAATATATTGCAAACAACTACAAAAACTTGTAGTAATCAAGGATATTAAAGTCTGGCACAGAGTAGCATCATCCTCCTGAGATATATATATATGTCACATTATAGCCTGACCAAAAAAATATTATGGCCAAAAACAGCCTAAAACTTAGGGGGGGGGGGCAGCACAATTGTAAGTGCCTAGGGCAGCACAAAACCTAAATACGCCACTGTGTAGGTGGTATTAGGGAGTTGGCTGGGTGTTCCAGGGGCATTATAGGAAACACATGACATAGGTGTAGGTGGTATTAGGGAGTTGGCTGGGTGTTCCAGGAGTGTGTAGCTAAGAAGTGATGTAGGTGTAGGCGGTATTAGGGAGTTAGTTGAGCATTCCATGGGAAGTATAGTTAGAGTATGCATTCTGTGGGAGTTAGCTGGGCATTAAAGGGGGAGTAACACGTGAAACCTCATATATTTGAACCCTTTTTTGTGCAATTTTTTTTTTAATATTTTTTATCAGATGGTGTTATTATGATTGTAACTGTAGTTTGTAATGTATTTTTTATATGTTTTGTGACACTTTTTTGTTTTGTAAAACAGTTAACCAGAGCTCTGAGGACGTGGTAATCATTCTAGCGTAAATCACGTTTGCGCTCAAGAAATCGCATTTACTTTAAACTTGTAATACAAGCGGACAACCCGACGATATAACCCTTATTGCTCACACATAACTGTTAGTGCTCCACTTGTAATCAAGCCCTTAACTTGGAATACAATTTGAGTTTTGTGTCACTTTAATTAGGGTACAGGCAGAACTGAAAGGATTGAGACCAAGGCAATGAAAGAGAGACTTGTAACAGAGACCTTAAAGGGACAGTCAAGTACAAAAAAAACTTTTATGATTCAAATAGGGCATGTATTTTTAAACAGCTTTCCAATTTGCTTTTATCACCAATTTTGCTTTGTTCTCTTGGTATTCTTAGTTGAAAGGTAAACCTAGGAGTTTCATATGCTAATTTCTTAGACTTTGAAGGCTGCCTCTAATCTAAATGCATTTTGACAGTTTTTCACCACTAGAGGGCGTTAGTTCATGGGTTTCATATAGATAACATTAAGCTCATGCACGTGAATATACCGAGGAGTGATCACTGATTGGCTAAAATGAGTCTGTCAAAAGAACTGAAATAAGAGGGCAGTTTACAGAGGCTTAGATACAAGGTAATCACAGAGGTAAAATGTGTATAATTATAACTGTGTTGGTTATGCAAAACTTTGGAATAGGTAATAAAGGAATGATCTATCTTTTTAAACAATAACAATTCTGGTGTTGACTGTCCCTTTAAGAGGAAAGGACTGCAAGCACACATGAAAGTAAATAGAGAGATAGGAAGCACAGGGTGTATAATGAAAATGATGTTAAGTTCTACAAACTTCCATGATAGAGTCATGAATGGAATTATTTCCAGTAAGAGGCACAATGGGTAGATATGTGGGATATGATACAGAGAGGATTGGTTTGTGAGAACCCCATGTGACCTGCTCACATCTGTGTGTCTGAGCTGCCAGACCATCTTGTTCCTAGCTCTCTGGATGCAGCCAGCTCTGTCCCTGGGGATATCTCCTTGTAAGCAGCCCAGCTCTCACATTTAGGAGAATTCAATTACTAAAGATACAGCTTGTCTGAATCTTCTACATAATCTGTGGCCAATGCATCTACAGTCTAAATTATTATCCTTGTTGAATTATTACTCAAAAGTAGCTGCCAAGTTCCATTGATTCTACACGATAATTTCATAATGCGCCACTCAACACAGACATGATAGATAATCAGGTTATTGACTGTATTTTAGACATTTGATTCTTAAAGAAAACAGCTTTCTAAAGAATTCCATTTTTAGAAACCCAAATCTGCTCCATGGGGAAGACAATTTAATCTGAAGCAGAATTCCTGGTAGGGAAAGATGAAAGATTAGATTCAAGCTGGGTCAAATTTACAATGAAGCAAAGTGGATTTCATGTGACCACAAAACACTCAATACTCTGGGTCTGGATACTTAAACACTGATTTAAGGGACATTAAAGGGATAGTAAAGTCCAAATTAAAGTTTCATGATTCAGACAGGGCATGTAATTTCAATCAACTTTCTAATTTACTTTTATCATCAAATTTGCTTTGTTCTTTAGGTATTCTTAGTTGAAAGCTAAACCGAGTTAGGGTCATATGCTAAATGCTAAGCCTTTGAAGGCTGCCTGCTATCTGAATGCATTTGACAGTTTTTCACAGCTAGAGGGCAATAATTCATGTGTTTCATATAAATAACATTGTGCTCACACACGTGAAGTTATTTAAGAGTCAGCACTAATTTCCTGAAATGCAAGTCTGTCAAAAGATCTGAGATAAGGAGGCAGTCTGCAGAAGCTTAAATACAAGGTAATTACAGAGGTAAAAAGTATATTTCTATAACTGTGTTGGTTATGCAAAACTGGAGAAAGGTAAATAAAGGGATTATCTATCTTTTTAAACAATAACATTTTTGGTGTTTACTATCCCTTTAAACACCTGACTGCTAAAAATCGATAAAACTAACTTCTACTGAGTAACAAAAAACTGAGTACAGTTCTTTATGCTGGAAGTTCAGCTTACCCCAAACATTTTAAGAAAAGTATTTTGTATTAGAATGTTGATCCAGTGCTTGATGCAGCTATGTATGCCGCCATATTGTAACAGCACAGCAGTCACGTGACACACACGGTGTATTTCCCTATAGTTTATGCTTTAGAAAAGCACAGCTGCAGCACTCACTCACTGGTATGCAGAGTTTGTGCTGCAGTTTATGTTGAGAATATGTTGCTGCAATACAATATTTTTTTTAACATCCTTTTCTAAGTAAAAAAAGTATATTGCTCAAACTTTACCACACTTTGACTCTCCATCGAGCATCACGTGACTGCTGTGCACAGATAGAAAAGGCTCTAGAGGGAACTCAAAGGTATGAGTTGCAATATCACTTGTACTTAGTTAAGCGGAACAGTCTAATTGAAAATATTTATTGTTTAAAAAGTTATCAAATCCCTTTATTGCCCATTCCCTAGTATGGCATAACTGACACTGTTATATTTAAACACTTTTTACCTCTGTGATTACCTTGTATTTAAACAAGGGATGGGCGAATATGTTTATATTCTAAATCGAATGTTAGAACAAATGTTATTGTAGAAATTGGATTCACATAATCAAATGTTGATAAAAACGAATATTCTTAAAAATTATATAATAGAATGCTATTTACAGTTTTCAAATGTCACTTTCACATTAAAATGCTTAGAATTAGATCGAATGTCCACATTCAAAATTTTGAATGTAGCATTCGATTTAATGAATACTATTCAGAAGTTCAAATAGTTCATGTGTTAGGTAATTTAGTAAATTGATACCTAATAGATACAAATATATAAATTTGAACGTTTCTATTTCGAATATTGTATTATTTGAATATTACATTTAAAGAGAGAATTACAAATACTATTACAAATATATCAATTTGAATTTTTCCAATTAAAATATTGAATAATTCAAATATTACATTTAAAGAGAGCATTAGAAATACTATTACAAATATATAAATTAAAATGTGTCCAATTCAAATATTGTATAATTCAAATCTAATTATTAGAACATTTGAATCAAATATTACATTTAAAGAAAGCATTAGAAATACTATTACATTAAAAAAAATGTTAGAATGTTGTACAAACATTTGAAACGAGCAAATGTGTTAAAATTTGTTTAATTTTTTTTTAAATATTGCGAAACATTTGCCCATCCCTACTCTAAGCCTCTGCAGATTGCCCCCTTATTTCAGTTCTTTTGACAGACTTGCATTTTAGCCAATCAGTGCAGACTTAAAATGCATTGAGATAAGAGGTGGCCTTCAAGGGCTTATAAATTAGCATATGAGCTTCCCTGGGTTTATAATTGCAGCAAAGTGTGTGGGGTTTATGCACTTTTTATAATAAAAAATAACATGAAGTTATAAGGTCAGCTTATTGTATTCAGTAACTGCCTGTTATAAGGTAACTAGCAAATGAATTAATACTAGAAAAGCACAAAAGAAACAATGTGCAGAAAAAGTTTGCTGCACCTTTAATACTGTATACGAGTTCATGAAATATGATAAAATAGTGTCAAAATGGTTTCATATACACATCATTCACACAAATACTTTATTGAGATATTGTAACAAACAGGCACACCATATACATGCTAAATTAAAAATAATTCAGACTCCCTATTGCGGTCAACATATTCAAATTAAATAATAACTTCAGGTTACCCTGATATGCTCCGTCTAGGAGATTAAAGGGACATGACACCCACATTTTTTTTTTTTTTCTTTTATGGTTTAGAAAGAGAATGCAATTTTAAACATCTTTCTAATTTACTTATATTATCTAATTTGTTTTATTCTCTTCATATTCTTTGCTGAAAAGCATATCTAGATATGCTCAGTAGCTGCTGATTGGTTGCTGCACATAGAAGCCTTGTGTGATTGGCTCACCATGTGCATTGTTTTTTCTTCAACTAAGGATATCTTAAAAATGAAGCAAAATAAATAATGGAAGTAAATTGTAATGTTGTTTAAATTTCTATTCTCTATCTGAATCATGAAAGAAAGATTTTGGGTTTAGTGGCCCTTTAAGTATTTTTAACTTAGCATGTACGTGATGTGCCTGTTTGTTACAATATCTCAATAAAGTATTTGCGTGAATGATGTGAAACCATTTTGACACAATTTTTTCGTATTTTGTGCACTTTCTTATACAGTATTAAAGGTCCAGCAAACTTTTTCTGCACATTGTTTATTTTGTGCTTTTCTAGTCCTACCTAGGTTTAGCCATTGACAAAGAATACCAAGAGAACAAAGCAAACTTGGTACAGGGAGTGCAGAATTATTAGGCAAGTTGTATTTTTGAGGATTAATTTTATTATTGAACAACAACCATGTTCTCAATGAACCCAAAAAACTCATTAATATCAAAGCTGAATAGTTTTGGAAGTAGTTTTTAGTTTGTTTTAGTTATAGCTATTTTAGGGGGATATCTGTGTGTGCAGGTGACTATTACTGTGCATAATTATTAGGCAACTTAACAAAAAACAAATATATACCCATTTCAATTATTTATTTTTACCAGTGAAACCAATATAACATCTCAACATTCACAAATATACATTTCTGACATTCAAAAACAAAACAAAAACAAATCAGTGACCAATATAGCCACCTTTCTTTGCAAGGACACTCAAAAGCCTGCCATCCATGGATTCTGTCAGTGTTTTGATCTGTTCACCATCAACATTGCGTGCAGCAGCAACCACAGCCTCCCAGACACTGTTCAGAGAGGTGTACTGTTTTCCCTCCTTGTAAATCTCACATTTGATGATGGACCACAGGTTCTCAATGGGGTTCAGATCAGGTGAACAAGGAGGCCATGTCATTAGATTTTCTTCTTTTATACCCTTTCTTGCCAGCCACGCTGTGGAGTACTTGGACGTGTGTGATGGAGCATTGTCCTGCATGAAAATCATGTTTTTCTTGAAGGATGCAGACTTCTTCCTGTACCACTGCTTGAAGAAGGTGTCTTCCAGAAACTGGCAGTAGGACTGGGAGTTGAGCTTGACTCCATCCTCAACCCGAAAAGGCCCCACAAGCTCATCTTTGATGATACCAGCCCAAACCAGTACTCCACCTCCACCTTGCTGGCGTCTGAGTCGGACTGGAGCTCTCTGCCCTTTACCAATCCAGCCACGGGCCCATCCATCTGGCCCATCAAGACTCACTCTCATTTCATCAGTCCATAAAACCTTAGAAAAATCAGTCTTGAGATATTTCTTGGCCCAGTCTTGACGTTTCAGCTTGTGTGTCTTGTTCAGTGGTGGTCGTCTTTCAGCCTTTCTTACCTTGGCCATGTCTCTGAGTATTGCACACCTTGTGCTTTTGGGCACTCCAGTGATGTTGCAGCTCTGAAATATGGCCAAACTGGTGGCAAGTGGCATCTTGGCAGCTGCACGCTTGACTTTTCTCAGTTCATGGGCAGTTATTTTGCGCCTTGGTTTTTCCACACGCTTCTTGCAACCCTGTTGACTATTTTGAATGAAACGATTGATTGTTCGATGATCACTCTTCAGAAGCTTTGCAATTTTAAGAGTGCTGCATCCCTCTGCAAGATATCTCACTATTTTTTACTTTTCTGAGCCTGTCAAGTCCTTCTTTTGACCCATTTTGCCAAAGGAAAGGAAGTTGCCTAATAATTATGCACACCTGATATAGGGTGTTGATGTCATTAGACCACACCCCTTCTCATTACAGAGATGCACATCACCTAATATGCTTAATTGGTAGTAGGCTTTCGAGCCTATACAGCTTGGAGTAAGACAACATGCATAAAGAGGATGATGTGGTCAAAATACTCATTTGCCTAATAATTCTGCACTTCCTGTAATAAAAGTAAATTAGAAAGTTGTTTAAAATTGCCTGTCCTATATGAATCATGAAAGTTTAATTTTGACTTGACTGTCTCTTTTAAGGTTTGTGCTGGTGCAATAAATGTCATTCGAAGGGACATTAAACAGGTTAAAACTGTAATATAATGTTTAATTCTATATAGTTTAAAATGGCAATATGCATTCATTACTTATTTTGACCCCTTTTCATGTAATTTAACTTTGAAAATCGTTGGTTTTCTCATTTCTGCTGAGTTTCAATAAATACGGCAGTAAGAGAAATTTGCAAACAAAAGTGTGTGGAATTCGTGTTATATTACTTTAACATTGGTATATTCCACACAGCTTTTTTTTTTTTATATTATCTTATAACACATGGAATTCTCAACTCAGTACTGTCACATTTTGACATTTTGTAAATGAACTAATTTGGTTTCAGCCAATCATGATCTGTATTTCAGTGCTTCATTACCCTGTTCATCAGTTTCTATGGAAATGAAGTTATAACTATGTAAGAGTAAAGATATTGACCTTTGACAAAGCTAATCTACATTAATAGGATGAAAAATGGAAAATATGCAGATGAATCAACAACTGCAGAATGCTGACTGGAGAGAAGGAGACCCTATCTGGATGATATTCATTCTGAAATAATAGTTTCTAGTAACAATATAAAGGCCAGTAGAATGCAAACCTCTAAAATGGTTATTAACCTATTAGTTTATAATATGATTTGTGCATGGAATAGATTTATTTATTAAACAAATGTGAAACAATATATCAACCCATAATAAATAACCCCAAAAAATCTATTTTTACACTATAGGAATAAATCAAAGTAAGGGGGGGGGGGGGGGTGCCACGATTACTAATATATAAACCACTGCACAGGCAGCAGCATTCAGCTATTTCCACCCCAGATTCATTCATTTGAAAGAGCAACCAAAGATCTGGATTTGAACAAATCTTAATGTTTTGCAAATTAACACTGATTAAAGTATTGACCCAAAAATAGCCCACACCCACTTATTTTACTAAGACTATAATCACCTCCCCCCTCCTGCTCTTTAAAAAGGTAAAAGTAAATCAATCAGTTAAAAAAAGAAATTGTTGAACCCTTATATTCTCAGTTAAAGGGTGATCATTTTCTTTCATGATTTGGATAGAACATACCATTTTAAAGAACTTTTCAATTTACTTTTATTATCAAATTTGCTTCATTCTCTTGTTATCCTGAAGGAAAAGCTTTGCACTACTGGCAGCTAGCTGAACACATCTGGTTAGCCAATCACAAGAGACGTGTGCAGGCACCAATCAGAAGCTAGTTACCACTAGTATATTATATATCCATATTATTTTTCAACAATAGATAACAAGAGAACAAAGTACAATTGAAAATAGATTTGAATTTAAAAGTGTTTTGAAATTGCATGCTCTACCTGAAATATGCAAGTGTAATTGTGACTATCCTATCCCTTTAATAGATGTATATAGAATAGATAATACATAAGGTGATACAGTAGCAAATATTTTAATGTAACATTAGTATTTTGGGCTTCAATCGTTACAGTTAATCACATTTAACAAAAAATGCTTTTCAGATACACAATAATAAATGTTATATGAATAATTTTACTAGAATATATACACATTATAATAATCCTAGTACCTTCATGCTAATGTCATCAATGCTAAAAATATGGTATGAGTCAGGAACCTAATGCCAAATTACATAACGTTGATATTTACAGGGTTATTTTATTGCTATTTTATTGTGGGTTTTTACTTTTAATGTAGCAATATTTTTTAAAGTTTAAAGGGCACTAAACCTAATTTTTTTCTTTAATGATTCAGATAGTGCATGCAATTTTAAGCAACTTTCTAATTTACTCCTATTATCATTTTTTTTTCGTTCTCTTGCTATCGTTATTTAAAAAGCAGGAATATAACGCTTAAAGGGACACTGAACCCAATTTTTTTCTTTTGTGATTCAGATAGAGCAGGCAATTTTAAGCAATTTTCTAATTTACTCCTATTATCATTTTTCTTTGTTCTCTTGCTATCTTTATTTGAAAAAGAAGGTATCTAAGCTTTTTTTTTTATTCAGAACTCTGGATAGCACTTTTTTATTGGTGGATGAATTTATCCACCAATCAGCAGGGACAACCCAGGTTGATCACCAAAAATGGGCCGGCATCTAAACTTACATTCTTGCATTTCAAATAAAGATACCAAGAGAATGAATAAAATTTGATAATAGGAGTAAATTAGAAAGTTGCTTAAAATGTCATGCTCTATCTGAATCACGAAAGAAAAAAATGTGGGTTCAGTGTCCCTTTAAGAGCCGGCCCATTTTTGGTTAAGAACCTGGGTTATGCTTGCTTATTGTTTTGCTTAATGTAACCACCAATAAGCAAGTGCTATCTAGGGTGCTAAACCTATAATAGGCCGACTCCTAAGCTTTAAACTCCTGCTTTTTAAATAAAGATAGCAAGAGAACGAATAAAAATTATAATAGGAGTAAATTAGAAAGTTGCTTAAAATGTCATGCTCTATCTGAATCACGAAAGAAAAAAATGTGGGTTCAGTGTCCCTTTAAGAGCCGGCCCATTTTTGGTTAAGAACCTGGGTTATGCTTGCTTATTGTTTTGCTTAATGTAACCACCAATAAGCAAGTGCTATCTAGGGTGCTAAACCTATAATAGCCCGACTCCTAAGCTTTAAACTCCTGCTTTTTAAATAAAGATAGCAAGAGAACGAATAAAAATTATAATAGGAGTAAATTAGAAAGTTGCTTAAAATTGTTGCTCTATCTGAATCATGAAAGAAAAAAATTGGGTTTAGTGTCCTTTAAATTGGCTTTAGTTTGCATTAAACCATAGTTTTATTAAACTAAAGTTTATTATATATAGAATAAGTATATATGACTCTTTTAGCTTGATTTAGCTGTTTTTTCGTGATAACTATTTAACTCAATACTGTGTCATCAATGCATAACAGTGTTTTTCACAGAAATATTGCAAGCCAGGTGGCATTATGAAGTAACTGGACGGAGGCAGTTTACTACTTTATATAAAAAAAAAATGTTATGTATTCATTCATGTTAATTAACATAACCTAAGCACAAATTAATTGCATAATTTAACATTAATTGATTTAATAATAACACAACTTTTACTATTGGCAATTATACCTTATTATTTGCTTAAATTATAGCTGGGTGGTTATTAAAATCAGCTGGGTGGTGTGCCCATTAAGGGTTAGATTACAAGTGGAGCTCTAAATTATCACACGCAAGCTAATGGGCTTGCGGTAGCAAAAGTGCCCCAAATGCCCTCAAAAATAGACGGTATTATAGCATTTTTTTAAAAAATAAAAAACAACTGCACTAGGCTGTTTTGAGAGGTTAAAAGCGGCAGGTGTGGGGTGTTAGAAAAAAAAAACAGCACTGAAAAGTTCCTTTACATTGCGATTTATGGGAACCGTATGATCCCAGTAAATATATATGTATATGCTTATGTACATCTTAATTTATGGGCTGATATATGTATATACACATATTAACATATAAATATATATATATAAGCATATAAATATATATTTACAATTTGCTGCGCCAGGTTCTCATGCTATGTCTCATGTCATAAGAACAAGGCTCCCATACTAGCCTATGGAAGTGCGCTCTCATGTGCGCAATGCTTCCAAGCAATGCGAACATGTGTTGGTATCACTCAAAGGAGTGCTAGTATCGCATTCACAAAATCGATTTTTAGTGCTCCACTTGTAATCTGACCCTAAATAAGTCATGGGGATAATGCTGAATAATAAATACATATTTTCTTTTCTTTACTGATGATGAATGATATCACATTTCTGATTATAAATTGTGAAAATCCCCTTGAAAAGCCTGTTTCTTATACTTTGTTGCTATTTTATTAACTAATGAAATTTTGTCTCTTCTAAGTGATTCAAAAGGCTTTGAAAAGGAAGAAAAAAATGACACTGGTTGTCATATAATGTTTTCACATGGAAATTATGATAGGTGTTGAGCCTTTTGGGGTAGATTTATCATGCAGCGTATGCTGCTGTTTCTGCGCGCCGGAAACTTAAGTTAAGAAGCATCGGATCATGTCCGTCTGACATTTGATAAATCTACCCCTTTGTGTTTAATTCCTTCTACATGTAACATATAATGCAAATCATGCACCCAGAATGCTCCTGAGTATATATTATGATTGGAGCATATGCATGTATACTTCTTTTAACTAAAGGGACAGTCTACTCACAATTAAACTTTCATGATTCAGATAGGGAATGCAATTCCAATCAACTTTCTAATCTTTCTTTTAACATCAGATTTGCTTTGTTCTCTTGGTATTCTTTGTTGAAAGCTAAACCTTGGTAGGCTCATATGCTAGTTTATAAGCCATTGAAGGCTGCCTCTTATCTCAGTGCATGTTGACAGTTTTCACAGCTAGACAGTGATAGTTCATGTGTGCCATATACATAACATTGTGCTCACTCCCGTGAAGTTACTTAAGAGTCAGCATTGATTGACTAAAATGCAAGTCTGCCAAAAAAACTGAAATAAGGGGGCAGTCTGCAACGGCTTAGACACAAGGTAATCACAAAGGTTAAAGTATAGCAATATAACCATGTTGGTTATGCAAAACTGGAGAATGGGTAATAAAGGGATTATCCATCTTTTAAACAGTAAAAATTCTGGAGTAGACTGTCCCTTTAACTCAGCTTTGCAGGACATAGTGACCGATAATACTTTGTTATTTTGTTTACAAGAATGTTCTTTTGGTAGAATACCACCCTCTTCTTATTTTGTAACCTTTAAATATTTTTTCCCATTTCATGCATTGTTTTCAAGCACGTGTGATTTTAAAACGGATATAAACATAAGCAGACTAGCCTGGACGTACAAGTCTTTTCTATTGTTTTCAAATAATGTCCGAATATATCATTTTCATTTTATCTTCAAAGCCCATCATGGAGCTTTAATTTCTTAATTTTCAAGGGAACGAGCAATTTCACTGAGTATAAGTCATTAAGGCTTTCATATTATCAAGTGCAAATCCTATCCTCCTGTTTAAGTCATCGAGGATTAGAAAGTACTTTAAAGGCTCTTTTATTTCGCAGTAATATAGCTGACATTGTCTTGTCAAAAGAACTCTTAAATCTTCTCCTTGCATACAAAATACAAAATCACATCTTTAATTACAAGACTCAGAAAAAAATTATTTTAAATAAAAAGTATATTAAATCTTTTAAAATGACACAAACAATTTAGTTTATAGTTGTGTGTCTGGATTCTGTTATTTAGATGTTCACATAATCATAGTCCATGAAAAAAATAATAATAATACTAATTGTCCGCTATTCCTTAAAAGGATATAAAATTCAGATACATGATGCAATTTTAAACAGCTTTCTAATTTACTTCTATGATCAATTTTCTTTTGTTCTCTTGTGTCTTTTGTTGAAAAGCATGAACGTGTGCTTAGGAGCACTATACGGCAGCCATGCTGCAAGAATATTATCCATTTGCAAGAGCACTAGATAGCAACACGGTTTCCTGCAATCTAGTGCTCCAGATGCCTACCTAAGTATCTCTTCAACACAGAATATAATAGGACTAAAGCAAATTTGATACCTGAAGTAAAAAAATAATTTGGAAACCTTTTTAAAAAGGTATGCTCGGTCTGAATCACAAAAGAAAATGTTTGGGTTCCGTATCCCTTTAAAGGGGGTTATTCAGAAATGAGTTTGTTAAAGGGACAGTCAAGTCCAAAACAAACTTTCATGGTTCAGATAGGGCATGTAATATTAAACAATTTTCCAATGTACTTTTATCACCAATTTTTCTTTGTTTTCTTGCTATTCTTAGTTGAAAGCTTACACCTAGGAGGTTCATATGCTAATTTCTTAGACCTTGAAGGCCGCCTCTTAAGAATGCATTTTAACAGGTTTTTTACCACTAGAGGGTGTTAGTTCAAGTTTTTCATATAGATAGTATTGTGCTCATGTACGTGAAGTTACCTAAGAGCTATCACTGATTGGCTAAACTGCAAGTCTGTCAAAATAACTGAAATAAAGGGACAGTTTGCAGAGGCTTAGATACAAGATAATCACAGAGGTAAAAAATATATAAATATAACTGTGTTGGTTATGCAAAACTGGGGAATGGGTAAAAAAGGGATTATCTATCTTTTAAACCAATAACCATTCTGGTGTAGACTGTCCCTTTAATGAAAATCCATTTGTTCATTATTTCCAAGTCAGCAGCAGCAAAAAAATTATCTTTCTTTCTTTCTTTCCATACGTATTGTTTCACACTGTAATCAATCAGCTAAATCGTTAATGTAAAGTTAAGCATTCAAATTCTTTCTGCAGAAAACCTTTTTCCACCTCTATAGTAATGGTTTAACCACACAAACAAATCAACTATTTTTTTTCTCACCTGCATTTGGTTTGTTCACTTTCTGTTAGAGGGGCCCATGGAACAAATACACTATTGACCAAAGGTATGTGGACACCCCTACTAATTGAGTTAATGTGTTTCATCCACACCCATTGCTAACAGGTGCATACAATCACATAACCATGAAATCTTCATAGATAATCATTGTCAATACAATGGGTCGTACTGAAGATCTCAGTGACTTTATATGTGGCACTTTCATAGGATGCTTCCTTTGTAACAAGTTAGTAAGTCAAATTTCTGCCCTAGTAATCTTCCCTGGTCAACTATAAGTGTTGTTATTGGTAAGTGGAAGGAGCACCCATGAAGTGGTAGACCACTCAAACTCACAGAGCGTGCTGTAGCATGTAGCATGTAGCAAGTATACATCACCTATCTGTTGTATAACTCACAGAGCGAGGCTGCTGAGTGCTGTAGTATGTAGCAAGTATACATCACCTATCATCTGTTGTATAACTCACAGAGCGAGGCTGCTGAGTGCTGTAGCATGTAGCAAGTATACATCACCTATCTGTTGTATAACTCACAGAGCGAGGCTGCTGAGTGCTGTAGTATGTAGCAAGTATACATCACCTATCATCTGTTGTATAACTCACAGAGCGAGGCTGCTGAGTGCTGTAGCATGTAGCAAGTATACATCACCTATCTGTTGTATAACTCACAGAGCGAGGCTGCTGAGTGCTGTAGTATGTAGCAAGTATACATCACCTATCTGTTGTATAACTCACAGAGCGAGGCTGCTGAGTGCTGTAACATGTAGCAAGTATATATCACCTATCTGTTGTATAACTCACAGAGCGAGGCTGCTGAGTGCTGTAGCATGTAGCAAGTATACATCACCTATCTGTTGTATAACTCACAGAGCGAGGCTGCTGAGTGCTGTAGCATGTAGCAAGTATACATCACCTATCTGTTGTATAACTCACAGAGTGAGGCTGCTGAGTGCTGTAGCATGTAGCAAGTATACATCACCTATCTGTTGTATAACTCACAGAGTGAGGCTGCTGAGTGCTGTAGCATGTAGCAAGTATACATCACCTATCTGTTGTATAACTCACAGAGTGAGGCTGCTGAGTGCTGTAGTATGTAGCAAGTATACATCACCTATCTGTTGTATAACTCACAGAGTGAGGCTGCTGAGTGCTGTAGCATGTAGCAAGTATACATCACCTATCTGTTGTATAACTCACAGAGCGAGGCTGCTGAGTGCTGTAGCATGTAGCAAGTATACATCACCTATCTGTTGTATAACTCACAGAGCGAGGCTGCTGAGTGCTGTAGCATGTAGCAAGTATACATCACCTATCTGTTGTATAACTCACAGAGCGAGGCTGCTGAGTGCTGTAGCATGTAGCAAGTATACATCACCTATCTGTTGTATAACTCACAGAGCGAGGCTGCTGAGTGCTGTAGCATGTAGCAAGTATACATCACCTATCTGTTGTATAACTCACAGAGCGAGGCTGCTGAGTGCTGTAGCATGTAGCAAGTATACATCACCTATCTGTTGTATAACTCACAGAGCGAGGCTGCTGAGTGCTGTAGTATGTAGCAAGTATACATCACCTATCTGTTGTATAAGTCACAGAGCGAGGCTGCTGAGTGCTGTAGTATGTAGCAAGTATACATCACCTATCTGTTGTATAACTCACAGAGCGAGGCTGCTGAGTGCTGTAGTATGTAGCAAGTATACATCACCTATCTGTTGTATAAGTCACAGAGCGAGGCTGCTGAGTGCTGTAGTATGTAGCAAGTATACATCACCTATCTGTTGTATAACTCACAAAGCGAGGCTGCTGAGTACTGTAGCATGTAGCAAGTATACATCACCTATCATCTGTTGTATAACTCACAGAGCGAGGCTGCTGAGTGCTGTAGCATGTAGCAAGTATACATCACCTATCTGTTGTATAACTCACAGAGCGAGGCTGCTGAGTGCTGTAGCATGTAGCAAGTATACATCACCTATCTGTTGCATAACTCACAGAGCGAGGCTGCTGAGTGCTGTAGCATGTAGCAAGTATACATCACCTATCTGTTGTATAACTCACAGAGCGAGGCTGCTGAGTGCTGTAGCATGTAGCAAGTATACATCACCTATCTGTTGTATAACTCACAGAGCGAGGCTGCTGAGTGCTGTAGCATGTAGCAAGTATACATCACCTATCTGTTGCATAACTCACAGAGCGAGGCTGCTGAGTGCTGTAGCATGTAGCAAGTATACATCACCTATCTGTTGTATAACTCACAGAGCGAGGCTGCTGAGTGCTGTAGCATGTAGCAAGTATACATCACCTATCTGTTGTATAACTCACAGAGCGAGGCTGCTGAGTGCTGTAGTATGTAGCAAGTATACATCACCTATCTGTTGTATAACTCACAGAGCGAGGCTGCTGAGTGCTGTAGCATGTAGCAAGTATACATCACCTATCTGTTGTATAACTCACAGAGCGAGGCTGCTGAGTGCTGTAAGTATGTAGCAAGTATACATCACCTATCTGTTGTATAACTCACAGAGCGAGGCTGCTGAGTGCTGTAGTATGTAGCAAGTATACATCACCTATCATCTGTTGTATAACTCACAGAGTGAGGCTGCTGAGTGCTGTAGCATGTAGCAAGTATACATCACCTATCTGTTGTATAACTCACAGAGCGAGGCTGCTGAGTGCTGTAGCATGTAGCAAGTATACATCACCTATCTGTTGTATAACTCACAGAGCGAGGGCTGCTGAGTGCTGTAGCATGTAGCAAGTATACATCACCTATCTGTTGTATAACTCACAGAGCGAGGCTGCTGAGTGCTGTAGCATGTAGCAAGTATACATCACCTATCTGTTGTATAACTCACAGAGCGAGGCTGCTGAGTGCTGTAGCATGTAGCAAGTATACATCACCTATCTGTTGTATAACTCACAGAGCGAGGCTGCTGAGTGCTGTAGCATGTAGCAAGTATACATCATCTATCTGTTGTATAACTCACAGAGCGAGGCTGCTGAGTGCTGTAGCATGTAGCAAGTATACATCACCTATCTGTTGTATAACTCACAGAGCGAGGCTGCTGAGTGCTGTAGCATGTAGCAAGTATACATCACCTATCTGTTGTATAACTCACAGAGCGAGGCTGCTGAGTGCTGTAGTATGTAGCAAGTATACATCACCTATCTGTTGTATAACTCACAGAGCGAGGCTGCTGAGTGCTGTAGCATGTAGCAAGTATACATCACCTATCTGTTGTATAACTCACAGAGCGAGGCTGCTGAGTGCTGTAGCATGTAGCAAGTATACATCACCTCTATCTGTTGTATAACTCACAGAGCGAGGGCTGCTGAGTGCTGTAGCATGTAGCAAGTATACATCACCTATCTGTTGTATAACTCACAGAGCTGAGGCTGCTGAGTGCTGTAGCATGTAGCAAGTATACATCACCTATCTGTTGTATAACTCACAGAGCGAGGCTGCTGAGTGCTGTAGCATGTAGCAAGTATACATCACCTATCTGTTGTATAACTCACAGAGCGAGGCTGCTGAGTGCTGTAGCATGTAGCAAGTATACATCACCTATCTGTTGTATAACTCACAGAGCGAGGCTGCTGAGTGCTGTAGCATGTAGCAAGTATACATCACCTATCTGTTGTATAACTCACAGAGCGAGGCTGCTGAGTGCTGTAGCATGTAGCAAGTATACATCACCTATCATCTGTTGTATAACTCACAGAGCGAGGCTGCTGAGTGCTGTAGCATGTAGCAAGTATACATCACCTATCTGTTGTATAACTCACAGAGCGAGGCTGCTGAGTGCTGTAGCTATGTAGCAAGTATACATCACCTATCTGTTGTATAACTCACAGAGCGAGGCTGCTGAGTGCTGTAGTATGTAGCAAGTATACATCACCTATCTGTTGTATAACTCACAGAGCGAGGCTGCTGAGTGCTGTAGCATGTAGCAAGTATACATCACCTATCTGTTGTATAACTCACAGAGCGAGGCTGCTGAGTGCTGTAGCATGTAGCAAGTATACATCACCTATCTGTTGTATAACTCACAGAGCGAGGCTGCTGAGTGCTGTAGCATGTAGCAAGTATACATCACCTATCTGTTGTATAACTCACAGAGCGAGGCTGCTGAGTGCTGTAGCATGTAGCAAGTATACATCACCTATCTGTTGTATAACTCACAGAGCGAGGCTGCTGAGTGCTGTAGCATGTAGCAAGTATACATCACCTATCTGTTGTATAACTCACAGAGCGAGGCTGCTGAGTGCTGTAGCATGTAGCAAGTATATATCACCTATCTGTTGTATAACTCACAGAGCGAGGCTGCTGAGTGCTGTAGCATGTAGCAAGTATACATCACCTATCTGTTGTATAACTCACAGAGCGAGGCTGCTGAGTGCTGTAGCATGTAGCAAGTATACATCACCTATCTGTTGTATAACTCACAGAGCGAGGCTGCTGAGTGCTGTAGCATGTAGCAAGTATACATCAC
The DNA here is from genome assembly GCF_027579735.1 of Bombina bombina. Lineage (NCBI taxonomy): Eukaryota > Metazoa > Chordata > Amphibia > Anura > Bombinatoridae > Bombina > Bombina bombina. The sequence goes on from NC_069499.1 coordinate 1,535,366,562, forward strand.
CTATCTGTTGTATAACTCACAGAGCGAGGCTGCTGAGTGCTGAAGCATGTAGCAAGTATACATCACCTATCTGTTGTATAACTCACAGAGCGAGGCTGCTGAGTGCTGTAGCATGTAGCAAGTATACATCACCTATCTGTTGTATAACTCACAGAGCGAGGCTGCTGAGTGCTGTAGTATGTAGCAAGTATACATCACCTATCTGTTGTATAACTCACAGAGCGAGGCTGCTGAGTGCTGCAGCATGTAGCAAGTATACATCACCTATCTGTTGTATAACTCACAGAGCGAGGCTGCTGAGTGCTGTAGCATGTAGCAAGTATACATCACCTATCTGTTGTATAACTCACAGAGCGAGGCTGCTGAGTGCTGTAGTATGTAGCAAGTATACATCACCTATCTGTTGTATAACTCACAGAGCGAGGCTGCTGAGTGCTGTAGCATGTAGCAAGTATACATCACCTATCTGTTGTATAACTCACAGAGCGAGGCTGCTGAGTGCTGTAGCATGTAGCAAGTATACATCACCTATCATCTGTTGTATAACTCACAGAGCGAGGCTGCTGAGTGCTGTAGTATGTAGCAAGTATACATCACCTATCTGTTGTATAACTCACAGAGCGAGGCTGCTGAGTGCTGTAGTATGTAGCAAGGTATACATCACCTTATCTGTTGTATAACTCACAGAGCGAGGCTGCTGAGTGCTGTAGCATGTAGCAAGTATACATCACCTATCTGTTGTATAACTCACAGAGCGAGGCTGCTGAGTGCTGTAGCATGTAGCAAGTATACATCACCTATCTGTTGTATAACTCACAGAGCGAGGCTGCTGAGTGCTGTAGTATGTAGCAAGTATACATCACCTATCTGTTGTATAACTCACAGAGCGAGGCTGCTGAGTGCTGTAGCATGTAGCAAGTATACATCACCTATCTGTTGTATAACTCACAGAGCGAGGCTGCTGAGTGCTGTAGCTATGTAGCAAGTATACATCACCTATCTGTTGTATAAACTCACAGAGCGAGGCTGCTGAGTGCTGTAGCATGTAGCAAGTATACATCACCTATCTGTTGTATAACTCACAGAGCGAGGCTGCTGAGTGCTGTAGTATGTAGCAAGTATACATCACCTATCTGTTGTATAACTCACAGAGCGAGGCTGCTGAGTGCTGTAGTATGTAGCAAGTATACATCACCTATCATCTGTTGTATAACTCACAGAGCGAGGCTGCTGAGTGCTGTAGCATGTAGCAAGTATACATCACCTATCATCTGTTGTATAACTCACAGAGCGAGGCTGCTGAGTGCTGTAGTATGTAGCAAGTATACATCACCTATCTGTTGTATAACTCACAGAGCGAGGCTGCTGAGTGCTGTAGTATGTAGCAAGTATACATCACCTATCTGTTGTATAACTCACAGAGCGAGGCTGCTGAGTGCTGTAGCATGTAGCAAGTATACATCACCTATCTGTTGTATAACTCACAGAGCGAGGCTGCTGAGTGCTGTAGCATGTAGCAAGTATACATCACCTATCTGTTGTATAACTCACAGAGCGAGGCTGCTGAGTGCTGTAGCATGTAGCAAGTATACATCACCTATCTGTTGTATAACTCACAGAGCGAGGCTGCTGAGTGCTGTAGCATGTAGCAAGTATACCATCCACCTATCTGTTGTATAACTCACAGAGCGAGGCTGCTGAGTGCTGTAGCATGTAGCAAGTATAATCACCTATCTGTTGTATAACTCACAGCGCGAGGCTGCTGAAGTGCTGTAGCATGTAGCAAGTATACATCACCTATCTGTTGATATAACTCACAGAGCGAGGCTGCTGAGTGCTGTAGCATGTAGCAAGTATACTCACCTATCTGTTGTATAAACTCACAGAGCGAGGTGCTGAGTGCTGTAGCATGTAGCAAGTATACATCACCTATCTGTTGTATAAATCACAGAGCGAGGCTGCCTGAGTGCTGTAGCATGTAGCAAGTATACATCACCTATCTTGTTGTATAACTCACAGAGCGTGGCTGCTGAGTGTACTGTAGCATTGTAGCAAGTATACATCACCTATCTGTTGTATAACTCACAGAGCGAGGCTGCTGAGTGCTGCTAGTATGTAGCAAGTATACATCACACTATCTGTTGTATAACTCACAGAGCGAGGCTGCTGAGTGCTGTAGCATGTAGCAAGTATACATCACCTATCTGTTGTACTAACTCACAGAGCGAGGGCTGCTGAGTGCTGTAGCATGTAGCAAGTATACATCACCTATCTGTTGTATAACTCACAGAGCGAGGCTGCTGAGTGCTTGTAGTATGTAGCAAGGTATACATCACCTATATCTGTTGTATAACTCACAGAGCGAGGCTGCTGAGTGCTGTAGCATGTAGCAAGTATACATCACCTATCTGTTGGTATAACTCACAGAGCGAGGCTGCTGAGTGCTGTAGCATGTAGCAAGTATACATCACCTATCTGTTGTATAACTCACAGAGCGAGGCTGCTGAGTGCTGTAGCATGTAGCAAGTATACATCACCTATCTGTTGTATAACTCACAGAGCAGAGGCTGCTGAGTGCTGTAGCATGTAGCAAGTATACATCACCTATCTGTTGTATAACTCACAGAGCGAGGCTGCTGAGTGCTGTAGCATGTAGCAAGTATACATCACCTATCTGTTGTATAACTCACAGAGCGAGGCTGCTGAGTGCTGTAGCATGTAGCAAGTATACATCACCTATCTGTTGTATAACTCACAGAGCGAGGCTGCTGAGTGCTGTAGCATGTAGCAAGTATACATCACCTATCTGTTGTATAACTCACAGAGCGAGGCTGCTGAGTGCTGTAGTATGTAGCAAGTATACATCACCTATCTGTTGTATAACTCACAGAGCGAGGCTGCTGAGTGCTGTAGCATGTAGCAAGTATACATCACCTATCTGTTGTATAACTCACAGAGCGAGGCTGCTGAGTGCTGAAGCATGTAGCAAGTATACATCACCTATCTGTTGTATAACTCACAGAGCGAGGCTGCTGAGTGCTGTAGCATGTAGCAAGTATACATCACCTATCTGTTGTATAACTCACAGAGTGAGGCTGCTGAGTGCTGTAGCATGTAGCAAGTATACATCACCTATCTGTTGTATAACTCACAGAGCGAGGCTGCTGAGTGCTGTAGTATGTAGCAAGTATACATCACCTATCATCTGTTGTATAACTCACAGAGTGAGGCTGCTGAGTGCTGTAGCATGTAGCAAGTATACATCACCTATCTGTTGTATAACTCACAGAGCGAGGCTGCTGAGTGCTGTAGTATGTAGCAAGTATACATCACCTATCTGTTGTATAACTCACAGAGCGAGGCTGCTGAGTGCTGTAGCATGTAGCAAGTATACATCACCTATCTGTTGTATAACTCACAGAGCGAGGCTGCTGAGTGCTGTAGTATGTAGCAAGTATACATCACCTATCTGTTGTATAACTCACAGAGCGAGGCTGCTGAGTGCTGTAGCATGTAGCAAGTATACATCACCTATCTGTTGTATAACTCACAGAGCGAGGCTGCTGAGTGCTGTAGCATGTAGCAAGTATACATCACCTATCTGTTGTATAACTCACAGAGCGAGGCTGCTGAGTGCTGTAGCATGTAGCAAGTATACATCACCTATCTGTTGTATAACTCACAGAGCGAGGCTGCTGAGTGCTGTAGCATGTAGCAAGTATACATCACCTATCTGTTGTATAACTCACAGAGCGAGGCTGCTGAGTGCTGTAGCATGTAGCAAGTATACATCACCTATCTGTTGTATAACTCACAGAGCGAGGCTGCTGAGTGCTGTAGCATGTAGCAAGTATACATCACCTATCTGTTGTATAACTCACAGAGCGAGGCTGCTGAGTGCTGTAGCATGTAGCAAGTATACATCACCTATCTGTTGTATAACTCACAGAGCGAGGCTGCTGAGTGCTGTAGTATGTAGCAAGTATACATCACCTATCTGTTGTATAACTCACAGAGCGAGGCTGCTGAGTGCTGTAGCATGTAGCAAGTATACATCACCTATCATGTTGTATAACTCACAGAGCGAGGCTGCTGAGTGCTGTAGCATGTAGCAAGTATACATCACCTATCTGTTGTATAACTCACAGAGCGAGGCTGCTGAGTGCTGTAGCATGTAGCAGTATACATCACCTATCTGTTGTATAACTCACAGAGCGAGGCTGCTGAGTGCTGTAGATGTAGCAAGTATACATCACCTATCTGTTGTATAACTCACAGAGCGAGGCTGCTGAGTGCTGTAGCATGTAGCAAGTACTACATCACCTATCTGTTGTATAACTCACAGAGCGAGGCTGCTGAGTGCTGTAGCATGTAGCAAGTATACATCACCTATCTGTTGTATAACTCACAGAGCGAGGCTGCTGAGTGCTGTAGCATGTAGCAAGTATACATCACTATATGTTGTATAACTCACAGAGGAGGCTGCTGAGTGCTGTAGCATGTAGCAAGTATACATCACCTATCATCTGTTGTATAACTCACAGAGCGAGGCTGGCTGAGTGCTGTAGCATGTAGCAAGTATACATCACCTATATCTGTTGTATAACTCACAGAGCGAGGCTGCTGAGTGCTGTAGCATGTAGCAAGTATACATCACTATCTGTTGTATAACTCACAGAGCGACTGGCTGCTGAGTGCTGTAGCATGTAGTAAGTAATACATCACCATATCTGTAGTATAAACTCACAGAGCGAGGCTGCTAAGTGCTGTAGTATGTAGCAAGTATACATCACCATCTGTAGTATAACTCACAGAGCGAGGCTGGCCTGAGTGCTGTAGCATGTAGCAAATATACTCACCTATCTGTTGCTATAACTCACAGAGCGAGGCTGCTGAGTGCTGTAGCATGTAGCAAGTATACATCACCTATCTGTTGTATAACTCACAGAGCGAGGCTGCTGAGTGCTGTAGCATGTAGCAAGTATACATCACCTATCTGTTGTATAACTCACAGAGCGAGGCTGCTGAGTGCTGTAGCATGTAGCAAGTATACATCACCTATCTGTTGTATAACTCACAGAGCGAGGCTGCTGAGTGCTGTAGCATGTAGCAAGTATACATCACCTATCTGTTGTATAACTCACAGAGCGAGGCTGCTGAGTGCTGTAGCATGTAGCAAGTATACATCACCTATCTGTTGTATAACTCACAGAGCGAGGCTGCTGAGTGCTGTAGCATGTAGCAAGTATACATCACCTATCTGTTGTATAACTCACAGAGCGAGGCTGCTGAGTGCTGTAGCATGTAGCAAGTATACATCACCTATCTGTTGTATAACTCACAGAGCGAGGCTGCTGAGTGCTGTAGCATGTAGCAAGTATACATCACCTATCTGTTGTATAACTCACAGAGCGAGGCTGCTGAGTGCTGTAGCATGTAGCAAGTATACATCACCTATCTGTTGTATAACTCACAGAGCGAGGCTGCTGAGTGCTGTAGCATGTAGCAAGTATACATCACCTATCTGTTGTATAACTCACAGAGCGAGGCTGCTGAGTGCTGTAGCATGTAGCAAGTATACATCACCTATCTGTTGTATAACTCACAGAGCGAGGCTGCTGAGTGCTGTAGCATGTAGCAAGTATACATCACCTATCTGTTGTATAACTCACAGAGCGAGGCTGCTGAGTGCTGTAGCATGTAGCAAGTATACATCACCTATCTGTTGTATAACTCACAGAGCGAGGCTGCTGAGTGCTGTAGCATGTAGCAAGTATACATCACCTATCTGTTGTATAACTCACAGAGCGAGGCTGCTGAGTGCTGTAGCATGTAGCAAGTATACATCACCTATCTGTTGTATAACTCACAGAGCGAGGCTGCTGAGTGCTGTAGCATGTAGCAAGTATACATCACCTATCTGTTGTATAACTCACAGAGCGAGGCTGCTGAGTGCTGTAGCATGTAGCAAGTATACATCACCTATCTGTTGTATAACTCACAGAGCGAGGCTGCTGAGTGCTGTAGCATGTAGCAAGTATACATCACCTATCTGTTGTATAACTCACAGAGCGAGGCTGCTGAGTGCTGTAGCATGTAGCAAGTATACATCACCTATCTGTTGTATAACTCACAGAGCGAGGCTGCTGAGTGCTGTAGCATGTAGCAAGTATACATCACCTATCTGTTGTATAACTCACAGAGCGAGGCTGCTGAGTGCTGTAGCATGTAGCAAGTATACATCACCTATCTGTTGTATAACTCACAGAGCGAGGCTGCTGAGTGCTGTAGCATGTAGCAAGTATACATCACCTATCTGTTGTATAACTCACAGAGCGAGGCTGCTGAGTGCTGTAGCATGTAGCAAGTATACATCACCTATCTGTTGTATAACTCACAGAGCGAGGCTGCTGAGTGCTGTAGCATGTAGCAAGTATACATCACCTATCTGTTGTATAACTCACAGAGCGAGGCTGCTGAGTGCTGTAGCATGTAGCAAGTATACATCACCTATCTGTTGTATAACTCACAGAGCGAGGCTGCTGAGTGCTGTAGCATGTAGCAAGTATACATCACCTATCTGTTGTATAACTCACAGAGCGAGGCTGCTGAGTGCTGTAGCATGTAGCAAGTATACATCACCTATCTGTTGTATAACTCACAGAGCGAGGCTGCTGAGTGCTGTAGCATGTAGCAAGTATACATCACCTATCTGTTGTATAACTCACAGAGCGAGGCTGCTGAGTGCTGTAGCATGTAGCAAGTATACATCACCTATCTGTTGTATAACTCACAGAGCGAGGCTGCTGAGTGCTGTAGCATGTAGCAAGTATACATCACCTATCTGTTGTATAACTCACAGAGCGAGGCTGCTGAGTGCTGTAGCATGTAGCAAGTATACATCACCTATCTGTTGTATAACTCACAGAGCGAGGCTGCTGAGTGCTGTAGCATGTAGCAAGTATACATCACCTATCTGTTGTATAACTCACAGAGCGAGGCTGCTGAGTGCTGTAGCATGTAGCAAGTATACATCACCTATCTGTTGTATAACTCACAGAGCGAGGCTGCTGAGTGCTGTAGCATGTAGCAAGTATACATCACCTATCTGTTGTATAACTCACAGAGCGAGGCTGCTGAGTGCTGTAGCATGTAGCAAGTATACATCACCTATCTGTTGTATAACTCACAGAGCGAGGCTGCTGAGTGCTGTAGCATGTAGCAAGTATACATCACCTATCTGTTGTATAACTCACAGAGCGAGGCTGCTGAGTGCTGTAGCATGTAGCAAGTATACATCACCTATCTGTTGTATAACTCACAGAGCGAGGCTGCTGAGTGCTGTAGCATGTAGCAAGTATACATCACCTATCTGTTGTATAACTCACAGAGCGAGGCTGCTGAGTGCTGTAGCATGTAGCAAGTATACATCACCTATCTGTTGTATAACTCACAGAGCGAGGCTGCTGAGTGCTGTAGCATGTAGCAAGTATACATCACCTATCTGTTGTATAACTCACAGAGCGAGGCTGCTGAGTGCTGTAGCATGTAGCAAGTATACATCACCTATCTGTTGTATAACTCACAGAGCGAGGCTGCTGAGTGCTGTAGCATGTAGCAAGTATACATCACCTATCTGTTGTATAACTCACAGAGCGAGGCTGCTGAGTGCTGTAGCATGTAGCAAGTATACATCACCTATCTGTTGTATAACTCACAGAGCGAGGCTGCTGAGTGCTGTAGCATGTAGCAAGTATACATCACCTATCTGTTGTATAACTCACAGAGCGAGGCTGCTGAGTGCTGTAGCATGTAGCAAGTATACATCACCTATCTGTTGTATAACTCACAGAGCGAGGCTGCTGAGTGCTGTAGCATGTAGCAAGTATACATCACCTATCTGTTGTATAACTCACAGAGCGAGGCTGCTGAGTGCTGTAGCATGTAGCAAGTATACATCACCTATCTGTTGTATAACTCACAGAGCGAGGCTGCTGAGTGCTGTAGCATGTAGCAAGTATACATCACCTATCTGTTGTATAACTCACAGAGCGAGGCTGCTGAGTGCTGTAGCATGTAGCAAGTATACATCACCTATCTGTTGTATAACTCACAGAGCGAGGCTGCTGAGTGCTGTAGCATGTAGCAAGTATACATCACCTATCTGTTGTATAACTCACAGAGCGAGGCTGCTGAGTGCTGTAGCATGTAGCAAGTATACATCACCTATCTGTTGTATAACTCACAGAGCGAGGCTGCTGAGTGCTGTAGCATGTAGCAAGTATACATCACCTATCTGTTGTATAACTCACAGAGCGAGGCTGCTGAGTGCTGTAGCATGTAGCAAGTATACATCACCTATCTGTTGTATAACTCACAGAGCGAGGCTGCTGAGTGCTGTAGCATGTAGCAAGTATACATCACCTATCTGTTGTATAACTCACAGAGCGAGGCTGCTGAGTGCTGTAGCATGTAGCAAGTATACATCACCTATCTGTTGTATAACTCACAGAGCGAGGCTGCTGAGTGCTGTAGCATGTAGCAAGTATACATCACCTATCTGTTGTATAACTCACAGAGCGAGGCTGCTGAGTGCTGTAGCATGTAGCAAGTATACATCACCTATCTGTTGTATAACTCACAGAGCGAGGCTGCTGAGTGCTGTAGCATGTAGCAAGTATACATCACCTATCTGTTGTATAACTCACAGAGCGAGGCTGCTGAGTGCTGTAGCATGTAGCAAGTATACATCACCTATCTGTTGTATAACTCACAGAGCGAGGCTGCTGAGTGCTGTAGTATGTAGCAAGTATACATCACCTATCTGTTGTATAACTCACAGAGCGAGGCTGCTGAGTGCTGTAGCATGTAGCAAGTATACATCACCTATCTGTTGTATAACTCACAGAGCGAGGCTGCTGAGTGCTGTAGTCATGTAGCAAGTATACATCACCTATCTGTTGTATAACTCACAGAGCGAGGCTGCTGAGTGCTGTAGCATGTAGCAAGTATACATCACCTATCTGTTGTATAACTCACAGAGCGAGGCTGCTGAGTGCTGTAGCATGTAGCAAGTATACATCACCTATCTGTTGTATAACTCACAGAGCGAGGCTGCTGAGTGCTGTAGCATGTAGCAAGTATACATCACCTATCTGTTGTATAACTCACAGAGCGAGGCTGCTGAGTGCTGTAGCATGTAGCAAGTATACATCACCTATCTGTTGTATAACTCACAGAGCGAGGCTGCTGAGTGCTGTAGCATGTAGCAAGTATACATCACCTATCTGTTGTATAACTCACAGAGCGAGGCTGCTGAGTGCTGTAGCATGTAGCAAGTATACATCACCTATCTGTTGTATAACTCACAGAGCGAGGCTGCTGAGTGCTGTAGCATGTAGCAAGTATACATCACCTATCTGTTGTATAACTCACAGAGCGAGGCTGCTGAGTGCTGTAGCATGTAGCAAGTATACATCACCTATCTGTTGTATAACTCACAGAGCGAGGCTGCTGAGTGCTGTAGCATGTAGCAAGTATACATCACCTATCTGTTGTATAACTCACAGAGCGAGGCTGCTGAGTGCTGTAGCATGTAGCAAGTATACATCACCTATCTGTTGTATAACTCACAGAGCGAGGCTGCTGAGTGCTGTAGCATGTAGCAAGTATACATCACCTATCTGTTGTATAACTCACAGAGCGAGGCTGCTGAGTGCTGTAGCATGTAGCAAGTATACATCACCTATCTGTTGTATAACTCACAGAGCGAGGCTGCTGAGTGCTGTAGCATGTAGCAAGTATACATCACCTATCTGTTGTATAACTCACAGAGCGAGGCTGCTGAGTGCTGTAGCATGTAGCAAGTATACATCACCTATCTGTTGTATAACTCACAGAGCGAGGCTGCTGAGTGCTGTAGCATGTAGCAAGTATACATCACCTATCTGTTGTATAACTCACAGAGCGAGGCTGCTGAGTGCTGTAGCATGTAGCAAGTATACATCACCTATCTGTTGTATAACTCACAGAGCGAGGCTGCTGAGTGCTGTAGCATGTAGCAAGTATACATCACCTATCTGTTGTATAACTCACAGAGCGAGGCTGCTGAGTGCTGTAGCATGTAGCAAGTATACATCACCTATCTGTTGTATAACTCACAGAGCGAGGCTGCTGAGTGCTGTAGCATGTAGCAAGTATACATCACCTATCTGTTGTATAACTCACAGAGCGAGGCTGCTGAGTGCTGTAGCATGTAGCAAGTATACATCACCTATCTGTTGTATAACTCACAGAGCGAGGCTGCTGAGTGCTGTAGCATGTAGCAAGTATACATCACCTATCTGTTGTATAACTCACAGAGCGAGGCTGCTGAGTGCTGTAGCATGTAGCAAGTATACATCACCTATCTGTTGTATAACTCACAGAGCGAGGCTGCTGAGTGCTGTAGCATGTAGCAAGTATACATCACCTATCTGTTGTATAACTCACAGAGCGAGGCTGCTGAGTGCTGTAGCATGTAGCAAGTATACATCACCTATCTGTTGTATAACTCACAGAGCGAGGCTGCTGAGTGCTGTAGCTATGTAGCAAGTATACATCACCTATCTGTTGTATAACTCACAGAGCGAGGCTGCTGAGTGCTGTAGCATGAAGCAAGTATACATCACCTATCTGTTGTATAACTCACAGAGCGAGGCTGCTGAGTGCTGTAGCATGTAGCAAGTATACATCACCTATCTGTTGTATAACTCACAGAGCGAGGCTGCTGAGTGCTGTAGCATGTAGCAAGTATACATCACCTATCTGTTGTATAACTCACAGAGCGAGGCTGCTGATTGCTGTAGCATGTAGCAAGTATACATCACCTATCTGTTGTATAACTCACAGAGCGAGGCTGCTGAGTGCTGTAGCATGTAGCAAGTATACATCACCTATCTGTTGTATAACTCACAGAGCGAGGCTGCTGAGTGCTGTAGTATGTAGCAAGTATACATCACCTATCTGTTGTATAACTCACAGAGCGAGGCTGCTGAGTGCTGTAGCATGTAGCAAGTATACATCACCTATCTGTTGTATAACTCACAGAGCGAGGCTGCTGAGTGCTGTAGCATGTAGCAAGTATACATCACCTATCTGTTGTATAACTCACAGAGCGAGGCTGCTGAGTGCTGTAGCATGTAGCAAGTATACATCACCTATCTGTTGTATAACTCACAGAGCGAGGCTGCTGAGTGCTGTAGCATGTAGCAAGTATACATCACCTATCTGTTGTATAACTCACAGAGCGAGGCTGCTGAGTGCTGTAGCATGTAGCAAGTATACATCACCTATCTGTTGTATAACTCACAGAGCGAGGCTGCTGAGTGCTGTAGTATGTAGCAAGTATACATCACCTATCTGTTGTATAACTCACAGAGCGAGGCTGCTGAGTGCTGTAGCATGTAGCAAGTATACATCACCTATCTGTTGTATAACTCACAGAGCGAGGCTGCTGAGTGCTGTAGCATGTAGCAAGTATACATCACCTATCTGTTGTATAACTCACAGAGCGAGGCTGCTGAGTGCTGTAGTATGTAGCAAGTATACATCACCTATCTGTTGTATAACTCACAGAGCGAGGCTGCTGAGTGCTGTAGCATGTAGCAAGTATACATCACCTATCTGTTGTATAACTCACAGAGCGAGGCTGCTGAGTGCTGAAGCATGTAGCAAGTATACATCACCTATCTGTTGTATAACTCACAGAGCGAGGCTGCTGAGTGCTGTAGCATGTAGCAAGTATACATCACCTATCTGTTGTATAACTCACAGAGCGAGGCTGCTGAGTGCTGTAGCTATGTAGCAAGTATACATCACCTATCATCTGTTGTATAACTCACAGAGCGAGGCTGCTGAGTGCTGTAGCATGTAGCAAGTATACATCACCTATCTGTTGTATAACTCACAGAGCGAGGCTGCTGAGTGCTGTAGCATGTAGCAAGTATACATCACCTATCTGTTGTATAACTCACAGAGCGAGGCTGCTGAGTGCTGTAGCATGTAGCAAGTATACATCACCTATCTGTTGTATAACTCACAGAGCGAGGCTGCTGAGTGCTGTAGCATGTAGCAAGTATACATCACCTATCTTTTGTATAACTCACAGAGCGAGGCTGCTGAGTGCTGTAGCATGTAGCAAGTATACATCACCTATCTGTTGTATAACTCACAGAGCGAGGCTGCTGAGTGCTGTAGCATGTAGCAAGTATACATCACCTATCTGTTGTATAACTCACAGAGCGAGGCTGCTGAGTGCTGTAGCATGTAGCAAGTATACATCACCTATCTGTTGTATAACTCACAGAGCGAGGCTGCTGAGTGCTGTAGCATGTAGCAAGTATACATCACCTATCTGTTGTATAACTCACAGAGCGAGGCTGCTGAGTGCTGTAGTATGTAGCAAGTATACATCACCTATCATCTGTTGTATAACTCACAGAGCGAGGCTGCTGAGTGCTGTAGCATGTAGCAAGTATACATCACCTATCTGTTGTATAACTCACAGAGCGAGGCTGCTGAGTGCTGTAGCATGTAGCAAGTATACATCACCTATCTGTTGTATAAGTCACAGAGCGAGGCTGCTGAGTGCTGTAGCATGTAGCAAGTATACATCACCTATCTGTTGTATAACTCACAGAGCGAGGCTGCTGAGTGCTGTAGCATGTAGCAAGTATACATCACCTATCTGTTGTATAACTCACAGAGCGAGGCTGCTGAGTGCTGTAGCATGTAGCAAGTATACATCACCTATCTGTTGTATAACTCACAGAGCGAGGCTGCTGAGTGCTGTAGCATGTAGCAAGTATACATCACCTATCTGTTGTATAACTCACAGAGCGAGGCTGCTGAGTGCTGTAGCATGTAGCAAGTATACATCACCTATCTGTTGTATAACTCACAGAGCGAGGCTGCTGAGTGCTGTAGCATGTAGCAAGTATACATCACCTATCTGTTGTATAACTCACAGAGCGAGGCTGCTGAGTGCTGTAGCATGTAGCAAGTATACATCACCTATCTGTTGTATAACTCACAGAGCGAGGCTGCTGAGTGCTGTAGCATGTAGCAAGTATACATCACCTATCTGTTGTATAACTCACAGAGCGAGGCTGCTGAGTGCTGTAGCATGTAGCAAGTATACATCACCTATCTGTTGTATAACTCACAGAGTGAGGCTGCTGAGTGCTGTAGCATGTAGCAAGTATACATCACCTATCTGTTGTATAACTCACAGAGCGAGGCTGCTGAGTGCTGTAGCATGTAGCAAGTATACATCACCTATCTGTTGTATAACTCACAGAGTGAGGCTGCTGAGTGCTGTAGTATGTAGCAAGTATACATCACCTATCTGTTGTATAACTCACAGAGCGAGGCTGCTGAGTGCTGTAGCATGTAGCAAGTATACATCACCTATCTGTTGTATAACTCACAGAGCGAGGCTGCTGAGTGCTGTAGCATGTAGCAAGTATACATCACCTATCTGTTGTATAACTCACAGAGCGAGGCTGCTGAGTGCTGTAGCATGTAGCAAGTATACATCACCTATCTGTTGTATAACTCACAGAGCGAGGCTGCTGAGTGCTGTAGCATGTAGCAAGTATACATCACCTATCTGTTGTATAACTCACAGAGCGAGGCTGCTGAGTGCTGTAGCATGTAGCAAGTATACATCACCTATCTGTTGTATAACTCACAGAGTGAGGCTGCTGAGTGCTGTAGCATGTAGCAAGTATACATCACCTATCTGTTGTATAACTCACAGAGTGAGGCTGCTGAGTGCTGTAGCATGTAGCAAGTATACATCACCTATCTGTTGTATAACTCACAGAGCGAGGCTGCTGAGTGCTGTAGCATGTAGCAAGTATACATCACCTATCTGTTGTATAACTCACAGAGCGAGGCTGCTGAGTGCTGTAGTATGTAGCAAGTATACATCACCTATCTGTTGTATAACTCACAGAGCGAGGCTGCTGAGTGCTGTAGCATGTAGCAAGTATACATCACCTATCTGTTGTATAACTCACAGAGCGAGGCTGCTGAGTGCTGTAGCATGTAGCAAGTATATATCACCTATCATCTGTTGTATAACTCACAGAGCGAGGCTGCTGAGTGCTGTAGTATGTAGCAAGTATACATCACCTATCTGTTGTATAACTCACAGAGCGAGGCTGCTGAGTGCTGTAGCATGTAGCAAGTATATATCACCTATCATCTGTTGTATAACTCACAGAGCGAGGCTGCTGAGTGCTGTAGTATGTAGCAAGTATACATCACCTATCTGTTGTATAACTCACAGAGCGAGGCTGCTGAGTGCTGTAGCATGTAGCAAGTATACATCACCTATCTGTTGTATAACTCACAGAGCGAGGCTGCTGAGTGCTGTAGCATGTAGCAAGTATACATCACCTATCATCTGTTGTATAACTCACAGAGCGAGGCTGCTGAGTGCTGTAGTATGTAGCAAGTATACATCACCTATCTGTTGTATAACTCACAGAGCGAGGCTGCTGAGTGCTGTAGTATGTAGCAAGTATACATCACCTATCTGTTGTATAACTCACAGAGCGAGGCTGCTGAGTGCTGTAGCATGTAGCAAGTATACATCACCTATCATCTGTTGTATAACTCACAGAGCGAGGCTGCTGAGTGCTGTAGCATGTAGCAAGTATACATCACCTATCTGTTGTATAACTCACAGAGCGAGGCTGCTGAGTGCTGTAGCATGTAGCAAGTATACATCACCTATCTGTTGTATAACTCACAGAGCGAGGCTGCTGAGTGCTGTAGCATGTAGCAAGTATACATCACCTATCTGTTGTATAACTCACAGAGCGAGGCTGCTGAGTGCTGTAGCATGTAGCAAGTATACATCACCTATCTGTTGTATAACTCACAGAGTGAGGCTGCTGAGTGCTGTAGTATGTAGCAAGTATACATCACCTATCATCTGTTGTATAACTCACAGAGCGAGGCTGCTGAGTGCTGTAGCATGTAGCAAGTATACATCACCTATCTGTTGTATAACTCACAGACTGAGGCTGCTGAGTGCTGTAGCATGTAGCAAGTATACATCACCTATCTGTTGTATAACTCACAGAGCGAGGCTGCTGAGTGCTGTAGCATGTAGCAAGTATACATCACCTATCTGTTGTATAACTCACAGAGCGAGGCTGCTGAGTGCTGTAACATGTAGCAAGTATACATCACCTATCTGTTGTATAACTCACAGAGTGAGGCTGCTGAGTGCTGTAGTATGTAGCAAGTATACATCACCTATCTGTTGTATAACTCACAGAGCGAGGCTGCTGAGTGCTGTAGCATGTAGCAAGTATACATCACCTATCTGTTGTATAACTCACAGAGCGAGGCTGCTGAGTGCTGTAGCATGTAGCAAGTATACATCATCTATCTGTTGTATAACTCACAGAGCGAGGCTGCTGAGTGCTGTAGCATGTAGCAAGTATACATCACCTATCTGTTGTATAACTCACAGAGCGAGGCTGCTGAGTGCTGTAGCATGTAGCAAGTATACATCACCTATCTGTTGTATAACTCACAGAGCGAGGCTGCTGAGTGCTGTAGCATGTAGCAAGTATACATCACCTATCATCTGTTGTATAACTCACAGAGCGAGGCTGCTGAGTGCTGTAGCATGTAGCAAGTATACATCACCTATCTGTTGTATAACTCACAGAGCGAGGCTGCTGAGTGCTGTAGCATGTAGCAAGTATACATCACCTCATCTGTTGTATAACTCACAGAGCGAGGCTGCTGAGTGCTGTAGCATGTAGCAAGTATACATCACCTATCTGTTGTATAACTCACAGAGCGAGGCTGCTGAGTGCTGTAGCATGTAGCAAGTATACATCACCTATCTGTTGTATAAGTCACAGAGCGAGGCTGCTGAGTGCTGTAGTATGTAGCAAGTATACATCACCTATCTGTTGTATAACTCACAGAGCGAGGCTGCTGAGTGCTGTAGCATGTAGCAAGTATACATCACCTATCTGTTGTATAACTCACAGAGCGAGGCTGCTGAGTGCTGTAGCATGTAGCAAGTATATCATCACCTATCATCTGTTGTATAACTCACAGAGCGAGGCTGCTGAGTGCTGTAGCATGTAGCAAGTATACATCACCTATCTGTTGTATAACTCACAGAGCGAGGGCTGCTGAGTGCTGTAGCATGTAGCAAGTATACATCACCTATCTGTTGTATAACTCACAGAGCGAGGCTGCTGAGTGCTGTAGCATGTAGCAAGTATACATCACCTATCTGTTGTATAACTCACAGAGCGAGGCTGCTGAGTGCTGTAGCATGTAGCAAGTATACATCACCTATCTGTTGTATAACTCACAGAGCGAGGCTGCTGAGTGCTGTAGCATGTAGCAAGTATACATCACCTATCTGTTGTATAACTCACAGAGCGAGGGCTGCTGAGTGCTGTAGCATGTAGCAAGTATACATCACCTATCATCTGTTGTATAACTCACAGAGCGAGGCTGCTGAGTGCTGTAGCATGTAGCAAGTATACATCACCTATCTGTTGTATAACTCACAGAGCGAGGCTGCTGAGTGCTGTAGCATGTAGCAAGTATACATCACCTATCATCTGTTGTATAACTCACAGAGCGAGGCTGCTGAGTGCTGTAGCATGTAGCAAGTATACATCACCTATCTGTTGTATAACTCACAGAGCGAGGCTGCTGAGTGCTGTAGCATGTAGCAAGTATACATCACCTATCTGTTGTATAACTCACAGAGTGAGGCTGCTGAGTGCTGTAGCATGTAGCAAGTATACATCACCTATCTGTTGTATAACTCACAGAGCGAGGCTGCTGAGTGCTGTAGCATGTAGCAAGTATACATCACCTATCTGTTGTATAACTCACAGAGTGAGCTGCTGAGTGCTGTAGTATGTAGCAAGTATACATCACCTATCTGTTGTATAACTCACAGAGAGAGGCTGCTGAGTGCTGTAGCATGTAGCAAGTATACATCACCTATCTGTTGTATAACTCACAGAGTGAGGCTGCTGAGTGCTGTAGTATGTAGCAAGTATACATCACCTATCTGTTGTATAACTCACAGAGCGAGGCTGCTGAGTGCTGTAGTATGTAGCAAGTATACATCACCTATCTGTTGTATAACTCACAGAGTGAGGCTGCTGAGTGCTGTAGCATGTAGCAAGTATACATCACCTATCTGTTGTATAACTCACAGAGCTGAGGCTGCTGAGTGCTGTAGCATGTAGCAAGTATACATCACCTATCTGTTGTATAACTCACAGAGCGAGGCTGCTGAGTGCTGTAGCATGTAGCAAGTATACATCACCTATCTGTTGTATAACTCACAGAGCGAGGCTGCTGAGTGCTGTAGCATGTAGCAAGTATACATCACCTATCTGTTGTATAACTCACAGAGCGAGGCTGCTGAGTGCTGTAGCATGTAGCAAGTATACATCACCTATCTGTTGTATAACTCACAGAGCGAGGCTGCTGAGTGCTGTAGCATGTAGCAAGTATACATCACCTATCTGTTGTATAACTCACAGAGCGAGGCTGCTGAGTGCTGTAGCATGTAGCAAGTATACATCACCTATCTGTTGTATAAGCTCACAGAGCGAGGCTGCTGAGTGCTGTAGCATGTAGCAAGTATACATCACCTATCTGTTGTATAACTCACAGAGCGAGGCTGCTGAGTGCTGTAGCATGTAGCAAGTATACATCACCTATCTGTTGTATAACTCACAGAGCGAGGCTGCTGAGTGCTGTAGCATGTAGCAAGTATACATCACCTATCTGTTGTATAACTCACAGAGCGAGGCTGCTGAGTGCTGTAGTATGTAGCAAGTATACATCACCTATCTGTTGTATAACTCACAGAGCGAGGCTGCTGAGTGCTGTAGTATGTAGCAAGTATACATCACCTATATCTGTTGTATAACTCACAGAGCGAGGCTGCTGAGTGCTGTAGCATGTAGCAAGTATACATCACCTATCATCTGTTGTATAACTCACAGAGCGAGGCTGCTGAGTGCTGTAGTATGTAGCAAGTAAACATCACCTATCTGTTGTATAACTCACAGAGCGAGGCTGCTGAGTGCTGTAGCATGTAGCAAGTATACATCACCTATCTGTTGTATAACTCACAGAGCGAGGCTGCTGAGTGCTGTAGTATGTAGCAAGTATACATCACCTATCTGTTGTATAAGTCACAGAGTGAGGCTGCTGAGTGCTGTAGCATGTAGCAAGTATACATCACCTATCTGTTGTATAACTCACAGAGCGAGGCTGCTGAGTGCTGTAGTATGTAGCAAGTATACATCACCTATCATCTGTTGTATAACTCACAGAGCGAGGCTGCTGAGTGCTGTAGCATGTAGCAAGTATACATCACCTATCTGTTGTATAACTCACAGTGCGAGGCTGCTGAGTGCTGTAGCATGTAGCAAGTATACATCACCTATCTGTTGTATAAGTCACAGAGTGAGGCTGCTGAGTGCTGTAGCATGTAGCAAGTATACATCACCTATCTGTTGTATAACTCACAGAGCGAGGCTGCTGAGTGCTGTAGTATGTAGCAAGTATACATCACCTATCTGTTGTATAACTCACAGAGCGAGGCTGCTGAGTGCTGTAGCATGTAGCAAGTATACATCACCTATCTGTTGTATAACTCACAGAGCGAGGCTGCTGAGTGCTGTAGTATGTAGCAAGTATACATCACCTATCTGTTGTATAACTCACAGTGCGAGGCTGCTGAGTGCTGTAGCATGTAGCTAGTATACATCACCTATCTGGTTGTATAAGTCACAGAGTGAGGCTGCTGATTGCTGTAGCATGTAGCAAGTATACCATCACCTATCTGTTGGATAACTCACAGAGCGAGGCTGCTGAGTGCTGTAGTATGTAGCAAGTATACATCACCTATCTGTTGTATAAGCTCACAGAGCGAGGCTGCTGAGTGCTGTAGCATGTAGCAAGTATACATCACCTATCTGTTGTATAACTCTCAGAGCGAGGGCTGCTGAGTGCTGAAGGCATGTAGGCAAGGTATACATCACCTATCATCTGTTGTATAACTCACAGAGCGAGGCTGCTGAGTGCTGTAGCATGTAGCAAGTATACATCACCTATCTGTTGTATAACTCACAGAGCGAGGCTGCTGAGTGCTGTAGCATGTAGCAAGTATACATCACCTATCTGTTGTATAAGTCACAGAGTGAGGCTGCTGAGTGCTGTAGCATGTAGCAAGTATACATCACCTATCTGTTGTATAACTCACAGAGCGAGGCTGCTGAGTGCTGTAGCATGTAGCAAGTATACATCACCTATCTGTTGTATAAGTCACAGAGCGAGGCTGCTGAGTGCTGTAGCATGTAGCAAGTATACATCACCTATCATCTGTTGTATAACTCACAGAGCGAGGCTGCTGAGTGCTGTAGTATGTAGCAAGTATACATCACCTATCTGTTGTATAACTCACAGAGCGAGGCTGCTGAGTGCTGTAGCATGTAGCAAGTATACATCACCTATCATCTGTTGTATAACTCACAGAGCGAGGCTGCTGAGTGCTGTAGTATGTAGCAAGTATACATCACCTATCTGTTGTATAACTCACAGAGCGAGGCTGCTGAGTGCTGTAGCATGTAGCAAGTATACATCACCTATCATCTGTTGTATAAGTCACAGAGTCGAGGCTGCTGAGTGGCTTGTAGCATGTAGCAAGTATACATCACCTATCTGGTTGTATAACTCAAAGAGTGAGGCTGCTGAGTGCTGTAGCATGGTTGCAAGTTATACATCAGCCTATCTGGTTGTATAACTCACAGAGCGAGGCTGCTGAGTGCTGTAGCATGTATAGCAAGTATACATCACCTATCTGTTGTATAACTCACAGAGCGAGGCTGCCTGAGTGCTGTAGCATGTAGCAAGTTTACATCACCTATCTGTTGTATAAGCTCACAGAGGCGAGGCTGCTGAGTGCTGTAGCATGTAGCAAGTATACATCACCTATCTGTTGTATAACTCACAGAGTGAGGCTGCTGAGTGCTGTAGCATGTAGCAAGTATACATCACCTATCTGTTGTATAACTCACAGAGCGAGGCTGCTGAGTGCTGTAGCATGTAGCAAGTATACATCACCTATCTGTTGTATAACTCACAAGAGCGAGGCTGCTGAGTGCTGTAGCATGTTAGCAAGTATACATTCACCTATCTGTTGTATAACTCACAGAGCGAGAGCTGCTGAGTGCTGTAGCATGTAGCAAGTATAATCACCTATCTGTTGTATAACTCACAGTAGTGAGTGCTGCTGAGTGCTGTAGCA
Source organism: Bombina bombina (assembly GCF_027579735.1). Lineage (NCBI taxonomy): Eukaryota > Metazoa > Chordata > Amphibia > Anura > Bombinatoridae > Bombina > Bombina bombina. Next base: position 1,535,386,933 of record NC_069499.1, read on the forward strand.
TGTCAGCAAGGTATACATCACCTATCTGTTGTATAAACTCACAGAGCGAGGCTGCTGAGTGCTGTAGCTATGTAGGCAAGTATACATAACCTATCTGTTGTATAACTCACAGCATGTGCGATAGGCTGCTGTAGTGCTGTAGCATTAAGCAAGTATGACATCACGCTATCATCTGTTGTATAACTCACAGAGCGAGGCTGCTGAGTGCTGTATGTATGTGTAGCAAGTATACATCACCTATCTGTTGTATAACTCACAGAGCAAGGCTGCTGAGTTGCTGTAGCAAATGAGCAAGTATATCATCGACCTATCATCTGTTGTATAACTCACAGAGCGAGGGCTGCTGAGTTCTGTAGCATGTAGCAGAGGTATACATCACCTATCTGTTGTATAACTCACAGAGCGAGGCTGCTGAGTGCTGTAGCATGTAGCAAAGTATACATCACCTACTGTTGTTATAACTCACAGAGTGAGGCTGCGAGTGCTGTAGCATGTAGCAAGTATACATCACCTATCTGTTGTATAACTCACAGAGTGAGCTGCTGAGTGCTGTAGCATGTACGCAAGGTATACCATCACCTATCGTTGTTATAACACACAGAGCTGAGGCTGCGGAGTGCTGTAGTTATGTAGCAAGTAGTACATCACCCTATCTTGTGTGTATATACTCACAGAGCGAGGCTGCTGAGTGCTGTAGCATGTGTAGCAAGTATACATCACCTATCATCTGTTGTATAACTCACAGAGCGGAGGCTGCTGAGTCTGTAGTATGTAGCAAGGTATCACGACACCTACTGTTGTATAACTCAGACAGAGCGAGGCTGCTGAGTGCTGTAGCATATAGCAAGTATATATCACCTATCATCTGTTGTATAACTCACAGAGCGAGGCTGCTGAGTTCTGTAGCATGTAGCAAGTATACATCACCTATCTGTTGTATAACTCACAGAGCGAGGCTGCTGAGTGCTGTAGCATGTAGCAAGTATACATCACCTATCTGTTGTATAACTCACAGAGTCGAGGCTGCTGAGTGCTGTAGCATGTAGCAAGTATACATCACCTATCTGTTGTATAACTCACAGAGTGAGGCTGCTGAGTGCTGTAGCATGTAGCAAGTATACATCACCTATCTGTTGTATAACTCACAGAGCGAGGCTGCTGAGTGCTGTAGCATGTAGCAAGTATACATCACCTATCTGTTGTATAACTCACAGAGCGAGGCTGCTGAGTGCTGTAGCATGTAGCATGTATACATCACCTATCTGTTGTATAACTCACAGAGCGAGGCCTGCTGAGTGCTGTAGCATGTAGCAAGTATACATCACCTATCTGTTGTATAACTCACAGAGCGAGGCTGCTCAGTGCTGTAGCATGTAGCATGTATACATCACCTATCATCTGTTGTATAACTCACAGAGCGAGGCTGCTGAGTGCCTGTAGCATGTAGCAAGTATACATCACCTATCTGTTGTATAACTCACAGAGTGAGGCTGCTGAGTGCTGTAGCATGTAGCAAGTATACATCACCTATCTGTTGTATAACTCACAGAGCGAGGCTGCTGAGTGCTGTAGCATGTAGCAAGTATACATCACCTATCATCTGTTGTATAACTCACAGAGTGAGGCTGCTGAGTGCTGTAGCATGTAGCAAGTATACATCACCTATCTGTTGTATAACTCACAGAGTGAGGCTGCTGAGTGCTGTAGCATGTAGCAAGTATACATCACCTATCATCTGTCTTATAACTCACAGAGCGAGGCTGCTGAGTGCTGTAGCATGTAGCAAGTATACATCACCTATCTGTTGTATAACTCACAGAGTGAGGCTGCTGAGTGCTGTAGTATGTAGCAAGTATACATCACCTATCATCTGTTGTATAACTCACAGAGCGAGCTGCTGAGTGCTGTAGCATGTAGCATGTATACATCACCTATCTTCTGTTGTATAACTCACAGAGCGAGGCTGCTGAGTGCTGTAGCATGTAGCAAGTATACATCACCTATTCTGTTGTATAACTCACAGAGTGAGGCTGCTGAGTGCTGTAGCATGTAGCAAGTATACCATCACCTATCATCTGTTGTATAACTCACAGAGCGAGGCTGCTGAGTGCTGTAGCATGTAGCAAGTATACATCACCTATCTGTTGTATAACTCACAGAGCGAGGCTGCTGAGTTCTGTAGCATGTAGCAAGTATACATCACCTATCTGTTGTATAACTCACAGAGCGAGGGCTGCTGAGTGCTGTAGTAATGTAGCAAGTATACATCACCTATCGTTGTATAACTCACAGAGCGAGGCTGCTGAGTGCTGTAGCATGTAGCAAGTATACATCACCTATCTGTTGTATAACCTCACAGAGCGAGGCTGCTGAGTGCTGTAGCATGTATGCAAGTATACATCACCTATCTGTTGTATAACTCACAGAGCGAGGCTGCTGAGTGCTGTAGCATGTAGCAAGTATACATCACCTATCTGTTGTATAACTCACAGAGCGAGCTGCTGAGTGCTGTAGCATGTAGCAAGTATACATCACCTATCATCTTTGTATAACTCACAGAGCGAGGCTGCTGAGTGCTGTAGCATGTAGCAAGTATACATCACCTATCATCTGTTGTATAACTCACAGAGCGAGGCTGCTGAGTGCTGTAGCATGTAGCAAGTATACATCACCTATCTGTTGTATAACTCACAGAGCGAGGCTGCTGATGCTGTAGCATGTAGCAAGTATACATCACCCTATCTGTTGTATAACTCACAGAGCGAGGCTGCTGAGTGCTGTAGCAATGTAGCAAGTATACATCACCTATCATCTGTTGTATAACTCACAGAGTGAGGCTTGCTGAGTGCGTAGTATTAAGCAAGTATAAATCACCTATCTTTTGTATAACTCACAGAGCGTAGGCTGCGAGTGCTGTAGCATGTAGCATGTATACATCACCTATCATCTGTTGTATAACTCACAGAGCGAGGCTGCTGAGTGCTGGTAGGGGGGCAATGGTAGCAAGTATACATCACCTATCTGTTGTATAACTCACAGAGTGAGGCTGCTGAGTTGCTGTAGCATGTAGCAAGTATACATCACCTATCTGTTGTATAACTCACAGAGTGAGGCTGCTGAGTGCTGTAGCATGTAGCAAGTATACATCACCTATCTGTTGTATAACTCACATAGTGATGCTGCTGAGTGCTGTAGTCATGTAGCAAGTATACATCACCTATCTGTTGTATATACTCACAGAGCTGAGTCTGCAGGAGTGCTGTAGCATGTAGCAAGTATACATCACTATCTGTTGTATAACTCACAGAGCGAGGCTGCTGAGTGCTGTAGCATGTTAGCAAGTATACATCACCTATCATCGTTGTATAACTCACAGAGCGAGGCTGCTGAGTGCTGTAGACATGTAGCAAGTATACATCACCTATCTGTTGTATAACTCACAGAGTGAGGCTGCTGAGTGCTGTAGCAGTAGCAAGTATACATCACCTATCTGTTGTATAACTCACAGAGCGAGGCTGCTGAGTGCTGTAGCATGTAGCAAGTATACATCACCTATCTGTTGTATAACTCACAGAGCGAGGCTGCTGGAGTGCTGTAGTATGTAGCAAGTATACATCACCTATCTGTTGTATAACTCACAGGAGCGAGGCTGCTGAGGTGCTGTAGCATGTAGCAAGTATACATCACCTATCTGTTGTATAACTCACAGAGCGAGGGCTGCTGAGTGCTGTAGCATGTAGCAAGTATACATCACCTATCTGTTGTAATAACTCACAGAGCGAGGCTGCTGAGTGCTGTAGCATGTAGCAAGTAAACATCACCTATCTGTTGTATAACTCACAGAGTGAGGGCTGCTGAGTGCTGTAGCATGTAGCAAGTATACATCACCTATCATCTGTTGTATAACTCACAGAGCGAGGCAGGCTGAGTGCTTGTAGCATGTAGCAAGTATACATCACCTATCATCTGTTGTATAACTCACAGAGCGAGGCTGCTGAGTTCTGTAGCATGTAGCAAGTATACATCACCTATCTGTGTATATCTCACAGAGCGAGGGCTGCTGAGTGCTGTAGTATGTAGCAAGTATACATCACCTATCTGTTGTATAACTCACAGAGCGATCGCTGCTGATGGCTGTAGCATGTAGCAAGTATACATCACCTAGCATCTGTTGTAGTAACTCACAGAGGAGGCTGCTGAGTGCTGTAGCATGTAGCAAGTAAACATCACTCATCTGTTGTATAACTCACAGAGCGAGGGGCCTGCTGAGTGCTGTAGCATGTAGCAAGTATACATCACCTATCTGTTGTATAACTCACAGAGCGAGGCTGCTGAGTGCTGTAGCATGTAGCAAGTATACATCACCTATCTGTTGTATAACACACAGAGCGAGGCTGCTGAGTGCTGTAGCTATGTAGCAAGTATACGATCACCTATCATCTGTTGTATAACTCACAGGAGGCGAGGGCTGCTCAGATGCTGTAGCATGTAGCAAGTATACATCACCTATCTGTTGTATAACTCACAGAGCGAGGCTGCTGAGTGCTGTAGCATGTAGCAAGTATACATCACCTATCTGTTGTATAACTCACACGAGTGAGGCTGCTAAATGGCTTAGAATGTAGGCAAGTATACATCACCTATCTGTTGTATAACTCACAGAGCGAGGCGTGCTGAGTGCTGTAGCATGTAGCAAGTATACATCACCTATCATCTGTTGTATAACTCACAGAGCGAGCTGCTGGAGTGCTGTAGCATGTAGCAAGTATACATCACCTATCTGTTGTATAACTCACAGAGTGAGGCTGCTGAGTGCTGTAGCATGTAGCAAGTATACATCACCTATCATCTGTCTTATAACTCACAGAGCGAGGCTGCTGAGTGCTGTAGCATGTAGCAAGTATACATCACCTATCTGTTGTATAACTCACAGAGTGAGGCTGCTGAGTGCTGTAGTATGTAGCAAGTATACATCACCTATCTGTTGTATAACTCACAGAGTCGAGGCTGCTGAGTGCTGTAGCATGTAGCAAGTATACATCACCTATCATCTGTTTATAACTCACAGAGCGAGCTGCTGAGTGCTGTAGCATGTAGCAAGTATACATCACCTATCTGTTGTATAACTCACAGAGCGAGCTGCTGAGTGCTGTAGCATGTAGCAAGTATACATCACCTATCATCTGTTGTATAACTCACAGAGCGAGGCTGCTGAGTGCTGTAGCATGTAGCAAGTATACATCACCTATCAGTGTTGTATAACTCACAGAGTGAGGCTGCTGAGTGCTGTAGCATGTAGCAAGTATACATCACCTATCTGTTGTATAACTCACAGAGCGAGGCTGCTGAGTGCTGTAGCATGTAGCAAGTATACATCACCTATCATCTGTTTGTATAACTCACAGAGCGAGGCTGCTGAGTGCTGTAGCATGTAGCAAGTATACATCACCTATCTGTTGTATAACTCACAGAGCGAGGCTGCTGAGTGCTGTAGCATGTAGCAAGTATACATCACCTATCTGTTGTATAACTCACAGAGCGAGGCTGCTGAGTGCTGTAGCATGTAGCAAGTATACATCACCTATCTGTTGTATAACTCACAGAGCGAGGCTGCTGAGTGCTGTAGTATGTAGCAAGTATACATCACCTATCTGTTGTATAACTCACAGAGCGAGGCTGCTGAGTGCTGTAGCATGTAGCAAATATACATCACCTATCTGTTGTATAACTCACAGAGCGAGGCTGCTGAGTGCTGTAGCATGTAGCAAGTATACATCACCTATCTGTTGTATAACTCACAGAGCGAGGCTGCTGAGTGCTGTAGCATGTAGCAAGTATACATCACCTATCTGTTGTATAACTCACAGAGTGAGGCTGCTGAGTGCTGTAGCATGTAGCAAGTATACATCACCTATCATCTGTTGTATAACTCACACAGAGCGAGGCTGCTGAGTGCTGTAGCATGTAGCAAGTATACATCACCTATCTGTTGTATACTCACAGAGCGAGGCTGCTGAGTGCTGTAGCATGTAGCAAGTATACATCACCTATCTGTTGTATAACTCACAGAGCGAGGCTGCTGAGTGCTGTAGCATGTAGCAAGTATACATCACCTATCTGTTGTATAACTCACAGAGCGAGGCTGCTGAGTGCTGTAGCATGTAGCAAGTATACATCACCTATCATCTGTTGTATAACTCACAGAGTGGCTGGAGTGCTGTAGTATGTAGCAAGTATACATCACCTATCTGTTGTATAACTCACAGAGCGAGGCTGCTGAGTGCTGTAGCATGTAGCAAGTATACATCACCTATCTGTTGTATAACTCACAGAGCGAGGCTGCTGTGTGCTGTAGCATGTAGCAAGTATACATCACCTATCTGTTGTATAACTCACAGAGCGAGGCTGCTGAGTGCTGTAGCATGTAGCAAGTATACATCACCTATCTGTTGTATAACTCACAGAGCGAGGCTGCTGAGTGCTGTAGTATGTAGCAAGTATACATCACCTTATCTGTTGTATAACTCACAGAGCGAGGCTGCTGAGTGCTGTAGCATGTAGCAAGTATACATCACCTATCTGTTTTATAACTCACAGAGCGAGGCTGCTGAGTGCTGTAGCATGTAGCAAGTATACATCACCTATCGTTGTATAACTCACAGAGCGAGGGGGGGGGCTGCTGAGTGCTGTAGCATGTAGCAAGTAAACATCACCTATCTGTTGTATAACTCACAGAGCGAGGCTGCTGAGTGCTGTAGCATGTAGCAAGTATACATCACCTATCATCTGTTGTATAACTCACAGAGCGAGGCTGCTGAGTGCTGTAGCATGTAGCAAGTATACATCACCTATCTGTTGTATAACTCACAGAGCGAGGGCTGCTGAGTGCTGTAGCATGTAGCAAGTATACATCACCTATCGTGTTGTATAACTCACAGAGTCGAGGCTGCTGAGTGCTGTAGCATGTAGCAAGTATACATCACCTATCTGTTGTATAACTCACAGGAGCGAGGCTGCTGAGTGCTGTAGCATGTAGCAAGTATACATCACCTATCTGTTGTATAACTCACAGAGCGAGGCTGCTGAGTGCTGTAGCATGTAGCAAGTATACATCACCTATCTGTTGTATAACTCACAGAGCGAGGCTGCTGAGTGCGGTAGCATGTAGCAAGTAGACATCACCTATCTGTTGTATAACTCACAGAGCGAGGGCTGCTGAGTGCTGTAGCATGTAGCAAGTATACATCACCTATCTGTTGTATAACTCACAGAGTGAGGCTGCTGAGTGCTGTAGCATGTAGCAAGTATACATCACCTATCTGTTGTATAACTCACAGAGCGAGGCTGCTGAGTGGCTGTAGCATGTAGGCAAGTATACATCACCTATCTGTGTATAACTCACAGAGCGAGGCTGCTGATGCTGTAGCATGTAGCAAGTATACATCACCTATCTGTTTGTATAACTCACAGGAGCGAGGGCTGCTGAGTGCTGTAGCATGTAGCAAGTATACATCACCTATCTGTTGTATAACTCACAGAGTGCGAGGCTGCTGAGTGCTGTAGCATGTAGGCAAGTATACATCACCTATCTGTTGTATAACTCACAGAGCGAGGCTGCTGAGTGGCTGTAGCATGTAGCAAGTTATACATCACCTATCTGTTGTATAACTCACAGAGCGAGGCTGCTGAGTGGCTGTAGCATGTAGCAAGTATACATCACCTATCTGTTGTATAACTCACAGAGCGAGGCTGCTGAGTGCTGTAGCATGTAGCAAGTATACATCACCTATCTGTTGTATAACTCACAGAGCGAGGCTGCTGAGTGCTGTAGCATGTAGCAAGTATAACATCACCTATCTGTTGTATAACTCACAGAGTGGAGGCTGCTGATGCTGTAGCATGTAGCAAGTATACATCACCTATCTGTTGTATAACTCACAGAGCGAGGCTGCTGAGTGCTGTAGCATGTAGCAAGTATACATCACCTATCTGTTGTATAACTCACAGAGTGAGGCTGCTGAGTGCTGTAGCATGTAGCAAGTATACATCACCTATCATCTGTTGTATAACTCACAGAGCGAGGCTGCTGAGTGCTGTAGCATGTAGCAAGTATACATCACCTATCTGTTGTATAACTCACAGAGCGAGGCTGCTGAGTGCTGTAGCATGTAGCAAGTATACATCACCTATCTGTTGTATAACTCACAGAGCGAGGCTGCTGAGTGCTGTAGCATGTAGCAAGTATACATCACCTATCTGTTGTATAACTCACAGAGCGAGGCTGCTGAGTGCTGTAGCATGTAGCAAGTATACATCACCTATCATCTGTTGTATAAGTCACAGAGCGAGGCTGCTGAGTGCTGTAGCATGTAGCAAGTATACATCACCTATCTGTTGTATAACTCACAGAGTGAGGCTGCTGAGTGCTGTAGCATGTAGCAAGTATACATCACCTATCTGTTGTATACTCACAGAGCGAGGCTGCTGAGTGCTGTAGCATGTAGCAAGTATACATCACCTATATCTGTTGTATAACTCACAGAGCGAGGCTGCTGAGTGCTGTAGCATGTAGCAAGTATACATCACCTATCTGTTGTATAACCACAGAGCGAGGCTGCTGAGTGCTGTAGTATGTAGCAAGTATACATCACCTATCTGTTGTATAACTCACAGAGCGAGGCTGCTGAGTGCTGTAGTATGTAGCAAGTATACATCACTATCTGTTGTATAACTCACAGAGCGAGGCTGCTGAGTGCTGTAGCATGTAGCAAGTATACATCACCTATCTGTTGTATAACTCACAGAGCGAGGCTGCTGAGTGCTGTAGTATGTAGCAAGTATACATCCTATCTGTTGTATAACTCACAGAGCGAGGCTGCTGAGTGCTGTAGCATGTAGCAAGTATACATCACCTATCTGTTGTATAACTCACAGAGCGAGGCTGCTGAGTGCTGTAGCATGTAGCAAGTATACATCACCTATCTGTTGTATAACTCACAGAGCGAGGCTGCTGAGTGCTGTAGCATGTAGCAAGTATACATCACCTATCTGTTGTATAACTCACAGAGCGAGGCTGCTGAGTGCTGTAGCATGTAGCAAGTATACATCACCATATCTGTTGTATAACTCACAGAGCGAGGCTGCTGAGTGCTGTAGCATGTAGCAAGTATACATCACCTATCTGTTGTATACTCACAGAGCGAGGCTGCTGAGTGCTGTAGCATGTAGCAAGTATACATCACCTATCTGTTGTATAACTCACAGAGCGAGGCTGCTGAGTGCTGTAGCATGTAGCAAGTATACATCACCTATCTGTTGTATAACTCACAGAGCGAGGCTGCTGAGTGCTGTAGCATGTAGCAAGTATACATCACCTATCTGTTGTATAACTCACAGAGCGAGGCTGCTGAGTGCTGTAGCATGTAGCAAGTATACATCACCTATCTGTTTGTATAACTCACAGAGTGAGGCTGCTGAGTGCTGTAGCATGTAGCAAGTATACATCACCTATCTGTTGTATAACTCACAGAGTGAGGCTGCTGAGGTGCAGTAGCATGTAGCAAGTATACATCACCTATCTGTTGTATAATTCACAGAGCGAGGCTGCTGTAGTGCTGTAGCATGTAGCAAGTATACATCACCTATCTGTTGTATAACTCACAGAGCGAGGCTGCTGAGTGCTGTAGCATGTAGCAAGTATACAGCACCCTAGCTGTTGTATAACTCCACAGAGCGAGGCTGCTGAGTGCTGTAGTATGTAGCAAGTATACATCACCTATCTGTTGTAATAACTCACAGAGCGAGGGCTGGCTGAGTGCTGTAGCATGTAGCAAGTAACATCACCTAGCATCTGTTGTAATAACTCACAGAGCGATGCTGCTGAGTGCTGTAGCATGTAGCAAGTATACATCACCTATCTGTTGTTATAATCACAGAGCGAGGCTGCTGATTGCTGAAGCATGTAGCAAGTATACATCACCTATCTGTTGTATAACTCACAGAGCGAGGCTGCTGAGTGCTGTAGCATGTAGCAAGTATACATCACCTATCTGTTGTATAACTCACAGAGCGAGGCTGCTGAGTGCTGTAGCATGTAGCAAGTATACATCACCTATCTGTTGTATAACTCACAGAGTGAGGCTGCTGAGTGCTGTAGCATGTAGCAAGTATACATCACCTATCTGTTGTATAACTCACAGAGCGTGGCTGCTGAGTGCTGTAGCATGTAGCAAGTATACATCACCTATCTGTTGTATAACTCACAGAGCGAGGCTGCTGAGTGCTGTAGCATGTAGCAAGTATACATCACCTATCTGTTGTATAACTCACAGAGCGAGGCTGCTGAGTGCTGTAGCATGTAGCAAGTATACATCACCTATCTGTTGTATAACTCACAGAGCGAGGCTGCTGAGTGCTGTAGTATGTAGCAAGTATACATCACCTATCTGTTGTATAACTCACAGAGCGAGGCTGCTGAGTGCTGTAGCATGTAGCAAGTATACATCACCTATCTGTTGTATAACTCACAGAGCGAGGCTGCTGAGTGCTGTAGCATGTAGCAAGTATACATCACCTATCTGTTGTATAACTCACAGAGTGAGGCTGCTGAGTGCTGTAGCATGTAGCAAGTATACATCACCTATCTGTTGTATAACTCACAGAGCGAGGCTGCTGAGTGCTGTAGCATGTAGCAAGTATACATCACCTATTGTTGTATAACTCACAGAGCGAGGCTGCTGAGTGCTGTAGCATGTAGTAAGTATACATCACCTATTATCTGTTGTATAACTCACAGAGCGAGGCTGCTGAGTGCTGTAGCATGTAGCAAGTATACATCACCTATCTGTTGTATAACTCACAGAGTGAGGCTGCTGAGTGCTGTAGCATGTAGCAAGTATACATCACCTATCTGTTGTATAACTCACAGAGCGAGGCTGCTGAGTGCTGTAGTGTAGCAAGTATACATCACCTATCTGTTGTATAACTCACAGAGCGAGGCTGCTGAGTGCTGTAGCATGTAGCAAGTATACATCACCTATCTGTTGTATAACTCACAGGAGCGAGGCTGCTGAGTGCGTGTAGCATGTAGCAAGTATACATCACCTATCTGTTGTATAACTCACAGAGCGAGGCTGCTGAGTGCTGTAGCATGTAGCAAGTATACATCACCTATCTGTTGTATAACTCACAGAGCGAGGCTGCTGAGTGCTGTAGCATGTAGCAAGTATACATCACCTATCATCTGTTGTATAACTCACAGAGCGAGGGCTGCTGATGCTGTAGTATGTAGCAAGGTATACATCACCTATCTGTTGTATAACTCACAGAGCGAGGCTGCTTGAGTGCTGTAGTATGTAGCAAGTATACATCACCTATCTGTTGTATAACTCACAGAGCGAGGCTGCTGAGGTGCTGTAGCATGTAGCAAGTATACATCACCTACATCTGTTGTATAAACTCACAGAGCGAGGCTGCTGAGTGCTGTAGCATGTAGCAAGTATACATCACCTATCTGTTGTATAACTCACAGAGCGAGGCTGCTGAGTGCTGTAGCATGTAGCAAGTATACATCACCTATCTGTTGTATAACTCACAGAGCGAGGCTGCTGAGTGCTGTAGCATGTAGCAAGTATACATCACCTATTCTGTTGTATAACTCACAGAGCGAGGCTGCTGAGTGCTGTAGCATGTAGCAAGTATACATCACCTATCTGTTGTATAACTCACAGAGCGAGGCTGCTGAGTGCTGTAGCATGTAGCAAGTATACATCACCTATCTGTTGTATAACTCACAGAGAGGCTGCTGAGTGCTGTAGCATGTAGCAAGTATACATCACCTATCTGTTGTATAACTCACAGAGCGAGGCTGCTGAGTGCTGTAGTATGTAGCAAGTATACATCACCATCTGTTGTATAACTCACAGAGCGAGGCTGCTGAGTGCTGTAGCATGTAGCAAGTATACATCACCTATCTGTTGTATAACTCACAGAGCGAGGCTGCTGAGTGCTGTAGTATGTAGCAAGTATACATCACCTATCTGTTGTATAACTCACAGAGCGAGGCTGCTGAGTGCTGTAGCATGTAGCAAGTATACATCACCTATCTGTTGTATAACTCACAGAGCGAGGCTGCTGAGTGCTGTAGCATGTAGCAAGTATACATCCTATCTGTTGTATAATCACAGAGAGGCTGCTGAGTGCTGTAGCATGTAGCAAGTATACATCACCTATCTGTTGTATAACTCACAGAGCGAGGCTGCTGAGTGCTGTAGCATGTAGCAAGTATACATCACCTATCTGTTGTATAACTCACAGAGCGAGGCTGCTGAGTGCTGTAGTATGTAGCAAGTATACATCACCTATCTGTTGTATAACTCACAGAGCGAGGCTGCTGAGTGCTGTAGCATGTAACAAGTATACATCACCTATCTGTTGTATAACTCACAGAGCGAGGCTGCTGAGTGCTGTAGCATGTAGCAAGTATACATCACCTATCTGTTGTATAACTCACAGAGCGAGGCTGCTGAGTGCTGTAGCATGTAGCAAGTATACATCACCTATCTGTTGTATAACTCACAGAGCGAGGCTGCTGAGTGCTGTAGCATGTAGCAAGTATACATCACCTATCTGTTGTATAACTCACAGAGAGAGGCTGCTGAGTGCTGTAGCATGTAGCAAGTATACATCACCTATCTGTTGTATAACTCACAGAGCGAGGCTGCTGAGTGCTGTAGTATGTAGCAAGTATACATCACCTATCTGTTGTATAACTCACAGAGCGAGGCTGCTGAGTGCTGTAGCATGTAGCAAGTATACATCACCTATCTGTTGTATAACTCACAGAGCGAGGCTGCTGAGTGCTGTAGTATGTAGCAAGTATACATCACCTATCTGTTGTATAACTCACAGAGCGAGGCTGCTGAGTGCTGTAGTATGTAGCAAGTATACATCACCTATCTGTTGTATAACTCACAGAGTGAGGCTGCTGAGTGCTGTAGCATGTAGCAAGTATACATCACCTATCTGTTGTATAACTCACTAGAGCGAGGCTGCTGAGTGCTGTAGGCATGTGAGCAAGTATACATCACCTATCTGTTGTATAGGACTCACAGAGCGAGGCTGCTGAGTGCTGTAGGATGTAGCAAGTATACATCCCTACATCTGTTGTATAACTCACAGAGCGAGGCTGCTGAGTGCTGTAGCATGTAGCAAGTATACATCACCTATCTGTTGTATAACTCACAGAGGCGAGGCTGCTGAGTGCTGTAGTATGTAGCAAGTATACATCACCTATCTGTTGTATAACGCACAGAGCGAGGCTGCTGAGTGCTGTATGCATGTAGCAAGTATACATCACCTATCTGTTGTATAACTCACAGAGCGAGGCGCTGAGTGCTGTAGCGATGTAGCAAGTATACATCACCTATCATCTGTTGTATAACTCACAGAGCGAGGCTGCTGAGTGCTGTAGCATGTAGCAAGTATACATCACCTATCTGTTGTATAACTCACAGAGCGGAGGCTGCTGAGTGCTATAGCATGTAGCAAGTATACATTCACCTATCTGTTGTAATAACTCACAGAGCGAGGCTGCTGAGTGCTGTAGCATGTAGCAAGTATACATCACCTATCTGTTGTATAAGTCTCAAGAGCGAGGCTGCTGAGTGCTGTAGCATGTAGCAAGTATACATCACCTATCTGTTGTATAACTCACAGAGTAGGCTGCTGAGTGCTGTAGCATGTAGCAAGTATACATCACCTAGTCTGGTGTATAAGTCACAGAGCGAGGCTGCTGATTGCTGTAGCATGTAGCCAAGTATACATCACCTATCTGTTGTATAACTCACAGAGCGAGGCTGCTGAGTGCTGTAGCATGTAGCAAGTATACATCACCTATCTGTGTATAACTCACAGAGCGAGGCTGCTGAGTGCTGTAGCATGTGCAAGTATACATCACCTATCTTTGTATAACTCACAGAGCGAGGCTGCTGAGTGCTGTAGCATGTAGCAAGTATACATCACCTATCTGTTGTATAACTCACAGAGCGAGGCTGCTGAGTGCTGTAGCATGTAGCAAGTATACATCACCTATCTGTTGTATAACTCACAGAGCGAGGCTGCTGAGTGCTGTAGTATGTAGCAAGTATACATCACCTATCTGTTGTATAACTCACAGAGTGAGGCTGCTGAGTGCTGTAGCATGTAGCAAGTATACATCACCTATCTGTTGTATAACTCACAGAGCGAGGCTGCTGAGTGCTGTAGCATGTAGCAAGTATACATCACCTATCTGTTGTATAACTCACAGAGCGAGGCTGCTGAGTGCTGTAGCATGTCAAGTATACATCACCTATCTGTTGTATAACTCACAGAGTGAGGCTGCTGAGTGCTGTAGCATGTAGCAAGTATACATCACCTATCTGTTGTATAACTCACAGTGCGAGGCTGCTGAGTGCTGTAGCATGTAGCAAGTATACATCACCTATCTGTTGTATAACTCACAGAGTGAGGCTGCTGAGTGCTGTAGCATGTAGCAAGTATACATCACCTATCTGTTGTATAACTCACAGAGCGAGGCTGCTGAGTGCTGTAGCATGTAGCAAGTATACATCACCTATCTGTTGTATAACTCACAGAGCGAGGCTGCTGAGTGCTGTAGTATGTAGCAAGTATACATCACCTATCTGTTGTATAACTCACAGAGTGAGGCTGCTGAGTGCTGTAGCATGTAGCAAGTATACATCACCTATCTGTTGTATAACTCACAGAGCGAGGCTGCTGAGTGCTGTAGCATGTAGCAAGTATACATCACCTATCTGTTGTATAACTCACAGAGCGAGGCTGCTGACTGCTGTAGCATGTAGCAAGTATACATCACCTATCTGTTGTATAACTCACAGAGCGAGGCTGCTGAGTGCTGTAGTATGTAGCAAGTATACATCACCTATCTGTTGTATAACTCACAGAGCGAGGCTGCTGAGTGCTGTAGCATGTAGCAAGAAAACATCACCTATCATCTGTTGTATAACTCACAGAGGTGGAGGCTGCTGAGCTGCTGTAGCATGTAGCAAGTATACATCACCTATCTGTTGTATAACTCACAGAGCGAGGCTGCTGAGTGCTGTACTTGTAGCAAGTATAGCATCACCTATCTGTTGTATAACTCACAGGAGCGAGGCTGCTGAGTGCTGTAGCATGTAGCAAGTATACATCACCTATCTGTTTATAACTCACAGAGCGAGGCTGCTGAGTGCTGTAGCTATAGGCAAGTATAGATCACCTATCATCTGTTGGTATAACTCACAGAGCAGGCTGCTGATATGTGCTGTAGTATGTAGCAAGTATAACATCACCTATCTGTTTGTATAACTCACAGAGCGAGGCTGCTGAGTGCTGTAGCATGTAGCAAGTATACATCACCTATCTGTTTTATAACTCACAGAGTGAGGCTCTGAGTGCTGTAGCATGTAGCAAGTATACATCACCTATCACTGTTGTATAACTCACAGAGCGAGGCTGCTGAGTTCTGTAGCATGTAGCAAGTATACATCACCTATCTGTTGTATAACTCACAGAGCGAGGGCTGCTGAGTGCGTGTAGTATGTAGCAAGTATATATCACCTATCTGTTGTATACTCACAGAGCGAGGCTGCTGAGTGCTGTAGTATGTAGCAAGTATATATCACCTATCTGTTTGTATAACTCACAGAGCGAGGCAGGCTGAGTGCTGTAGTATGTAGGCAAGTATACATCACCTATCTGTTGTATAACTCACAGAGCGAGGCTGCTGAGTGCTGTAGCATGTAGCAAGTATACATCACCTATCTGTTGTATAACTCACAGAGCGAGGCTGCTGAGTGCTGTAGTATGTAGCAAGTATACCATCACCTATCTGTTGCATAACTCACAGAGCGAGGCTGCTGAGTGCTGTAGCGATGTAGCAAGTATACATCACCTATCTGTTGTATAACTCACAGAGCGGAGGCTGCTGAGTGCTGTAGCATGTACAAGTATACATCACCTATCTGTTGTATAACTCACAGAGCGAGCTGCTGAGTGCTGGTAGCATGTAGCAAGTATACATCACCTATCTGTTGTATAACTCACAGAGCGAGGCTGCTGAGTGCTGTAGCATGTAGCAAGTATACATCACCGTATCTGGTTGTATAACTCACCAGGGAGCGAGGCTGCTGAGTGCTGTAGTTGTAACAAGTATACATCACCTATCTGTTGTATAACTCACAGAGCGAGGCTGCTGAGTGCTGTAGCATGTAGCAAGGTATACATCACCTATCATCGTTTGTATAACTCACAGAGCGAGGGCTGCTGAGTGCTGTAGCATGTAGCAAGTATACATCACCTATCATCTGTTGTATAACTCACAGAGCGAGGCTGCTGAGTGCTGTAGAATGTAGCAAGTATACATCACCTATCTGTTGTATAACTCACACAGCTAGGCTGCTGAGTGCTGTAGCATGTAGCAAGTATACATCACCTATCTGTTGTATAACTCACAGAGCGAGGCTGCTGAGTGCTGTAGATGTAGCAAGTATACATCACCTATCTGTTGTATAACTCACAGAGTGAGGCTGCTGAGTGCTGTAGCATGTAGCAAGTATACATCACCTATCTGTTGTATAACTCACAGAGCGAGGCTGCTGAGTGCTGTAGCATGTAGCAAGTATACATTACCTATCTGTTGTATAACTCACAGAGCGAGGCTGCTGAGTGCTGTAGTATGTAGCAAGTATACATCACCTATCTGTTGTATAACTCACAGAGCGAGGCTGCTGAGTGCTGTAGTATGTAGCAAGTATACATCATCTATCTGTTGTATAACTCACAGAGCGAGGCTGCTGAGTGCTGTAGTATGTAGCAAGTATACATCACCTATCTGTTGTATAACTCACAGAGCGAGGCTGCTGAGTGCTGTAGCATGTAGCAAGTATACATCACCTATCTGTTGTATAACTCACAGAGCGAGGCTGCTGAGTGCTGTAGCATGTAGCAAGTATACATCACTATCTGTTTGTATAACTCACAGGAGCGAGGCTGCTGAGTGCTGTAGTATGTAGCAAGTATACATCATCTATCTGTTGTATAACTCACAGAGCGAGGCTGCTGAGTGCTGTAGTATGTAGCATGTATACATCACCTATCATCTGTTGTATAACTCACAGAGCGAGGCTGCTGAGTGCTGTAGCATGTAGCAAGTATACATCACCTATCTGTTTATAACTCACAAGAGCGAGGCGGCTGAGTGCTGTAGCATGTAGCAAGTATACATCACCATATCTGTTGTATAACTCACAGAGCGAGGCTGCTGAGTGCTGTAGCATATAGCAAGTATACATCACCTATCTGTTGTATAACTCACAAGAGCGGGAGGGCTGCTGAGTGCTGGTAGCATGTAGCAAGTATACATCACCTATCATCTGTTGTATAACTCACAGAGGCGAGGCTGCTGAGTGGCTGTAGTATGTAGCAAGTATAACATCACCTATCTGTTGTATAACTCAGCAGCGAGCGAGGGCTGCTGAGTGCTGTAGCATGTAGCAATAATACATCACCTATCTGTTGGTATAACTCACAGAGTGAGGCTGCTGAGTGCTGTAGCATGTAGCAAGTATACATCACCTATCATCTGTTGTATAACTCACAGAGCGAGGCTGCTGAGTTCTGTAGCATGTAGCAAGTTATACATCACCTATCTGTTGTATAACTCACAGAGCGAGGCTGCTGATTGCTGTAGTATGTAGGCTAGTAAAATCACCTATCTGTTGTATAACTCACAGAGCGAGGCTGCTGAGTGCTGTAGCATGTAGCAAGTATATATCACCTATCTGTTGTATAACTCACAGAGCGAGGGCTTGCTGAGTGCTGTAGTATGTAGCAAGTATACAATCACCTATCTGTTGTATAACTCACAGAGCGAGGCTGCTGAGTGCTGTAGCATGTAGCAAGTATACATCACCTATCTGTTGTATAACTCACAGAGCGAGGCTGCTGAGTGCTGTAGTATGTAGCAAGTATACATCACCTATCTGTTGCATAACTCACAGAGCGAGGCTGCTGAGTGCTGTAGTATGTAGCAAGTATACATCACCTATCCTGTTGTATAACTCACAGAGCGAGTGCTGCTGAGATGCTGTAGCATGTGAGCAAGAATACATCACCTATCTGTTGTATAACTCACAGAGCGAGGCTGCTGAGTGCTGTAGCATGTAGCAAGTATACATCACCTATCTGTTGTATAACTCACAGAGCGAGGGGCTGCTGAGTGCTGTAGCATGTAGCAAGTATAACATCACCTATCTGTTGTATAACTCACAGAGCGAGGCCTGCTGAGTGCTGTAGTATGTAACAAGTAATACATCACCTATCTGTTGTATTAACTCACAGAGCGAGGCTGCTGAGTGCTGTAGCATGTAGCAAGTATACATCAACCTATCATCTGTTGTATAACTCACAGAGCGAGGCTGCTGAGTGCTGTAGCATGTAGCAAGTATACATCACCTATCACTGTTTGTATAACTCACAGAGCGAGGCTGCTGAGTGCGTAGTATGTAGCAAGTATACATCACCTACTGTTGTATAACTCACAGAGCGAGGCTGCTGAGTGGCTGTAGGCATGTAGCAGAGTATACATCACACTATCTGTTGTATAAACTCACAGAGCGAGGCTGCTGAGTGCTGTAGCATGTAGCAAGTATACATCACCTATCTGTTGTATAACTCACAGAGCGAGGCTGCTGAGATGCTGGAAGGATGTAGCAAGTATACATCACCTATCTGTTGTATAACTCACAGAGCGAGGGCTGCTGAGTGCTGTAGTATGTAGCAAGTATACATCACCTATCATCTGTTGTATAACTCACAGAGCGAGCTGCTGAGTGCTGTAGGCATGTTCAAGTATACATCACCTATCTGTTGTATAACTCACAGAGCGAGGGCTGCTGAGTGCTGTAGTATGTAGCAAGTATACATCACCTATCTGTTGTATAACTCACAGAGCGAGGCTGCTGAGTGCTGTAGTATGTAGCAAGTATACATCACCTATCTGTTGTATAACTCACAGAGTGAGGCTGCTGAGTGCTGTACATGTAGAAAGTATACATCATCTATCATCTGTTTGTAATACACGCAGAGCGAGGCTGCAGAGTGCTGTAGCATTAAGCAAGTATACATCACCTATCTGTTTTATAACTCACAGAGCGAGGCTGCTGAGTGCTGTAGCATGTAGCAAGTATACATTACCTATCATCTGTTGTATAAGTCACAGAGTGAGGCTGCTGAGTGCTGTAGCTATGTAGCAAGTATACATCACCTATCGTTGTATAACGCACAGAGCGAGGCTGCTGAGTGCTGTAAGCATGTAGCAAGTATACATCGCCTATCATCTGTTGTATAACTCACAGAGCGAGGCTGCTGAGTGCTGTAGCATGTAGCAAGTATAACATCACCTATCTGTTGTATAACTCACAGAGCGAGGCTGCTGAGGTGCTGTAGCATGTAGCAAGTATACATCACCTATCTGTTGTATAACTCACAGAGCGAGGCTGCTGAGTGCTGTAGTATGTAGCAAGTATACATCACCTATCTGTGTATAACTCACCAGAGCGAGGCTGCTGAGGTGCTGTAGCATGTAGCAAGTATACATCACCTATCTGTTGTATAACTCACAGAGCGAGGCTGCTGAGTGCTGTAGCATGTAGCAAGTATACAGTCACCTATCATCTGTTTGTATACACTCACAGAGCGAGGCTGCTGAGTGCTGTAGCATGTAGCAAGTATACATCACCTATCTGTTGTATAACTCACAGAGCGAGGCTGCTGAGTGCAGGTAGCAGTGTAGCAAGTATACATCACCTATCTGTTTGTATAACTCACTAAGCGAGGCTGCTGAGTGCTGTAGCATGTAGCAAGTATACATCACCTATCTGTTGTATAACTCACAGAGCGAGGCTGCTGAGTGCTGTAGCATGTAGCAAGTATACATCACCTATCTGTTGTATAACTCACAGAGCTAGGCTCTGAGTGCTGTAGCATGTAGCAAGTATACATCACCTATCTGTTGTATAACTCACAGAGCGAGGCTGCTGAGTGCTGTAGCATGTAGCAAGTATACATCACCTATCTGTTGTATAACTCACAGAGCGAGGCTGCTGAGTGCTGTAGTATTAGCAAGTAAACATCACCTATCGTTGTATAACTCACAGAGCGAGGCTGCTGAGTGCTGTAGCATGTAGCAAGTATACATTCACCTATCTGTTGTATAACTCACAGAGTGAGGCTGCTGAGTGCTGTAGCATGTAGCAAGTATACATCACCTATCATCTGTTGTATAACTCACAGAGCGAGGCTGGCTGAGTTCTGTAGCATGTAGCAAGTATACATCACCTATCTGTTGGTATAGACTCACAGAGCGGAGGCTGCTGAGTGCTTAGTATGTAGCAAGTATATATCACCTATCTGTTGTAAACTCACAGAGCGAGGCTGCTGAGTGCTGTAGTATGTAGCAAGTATATATCACCTATCTGGTTGTATAACTCACAGAGCGAGGCTGCTGAGTGCTGTAGGTATGTAGCAAGTATACATCACCTATCTGTTGTATAACTCACAGAGCGAGGCTGCTGAGTGCTGTAGCATGTTAGCAAGTATACATCACCTATCTGTTGTATAACTCACAGAGCGAGGCTGCTGAGTGCTGTAGTATGTAGCAAGTATACATCACCTATCTGTTGCATAACTCACAGAGCGAGGCTGCTGAGTGCTGGTAGCATGTAGCAAGTATACATCACCTATCTGTTGTATAACTCACAGAGCGAGGCTGCTGAGTGCTGTTAGTATGTAGCAAGTATACATCACCTATCTGTTGTATAACTCACAGAGTGAGGCTGCTGAGTGCTGTAGGCATGTAGCAAGTATACATCACCTATCTGTTGTATAACTCACAGAGCGAGGCAGCTGAGTGCTGTAGCATGTAGCAAGTATACATCACCTATCTGTTGTATAACTCACAAGGAGCGAGGCTGGCTGAGTGCTGTAGTATGTAGCAAGTATACATCACCTATCTGTTGTATAACTCACAGAGCGAGGCTGCTGAGTGCTGTAGCATGTAGCAAGTATACATCACCTATCTTTGTATCAACTCACAGGAGCGAGGCTGCTGAGTGCTGTAGTATGTAGCAAGTATACATCACCTATCATCTGTTGTATAACTCACAGAGTGAGGCTGCTGAGTGCTGTAGCATGTAGCAAGTAGTACATCACCTATCTATTGTATAACTCACAGAGCGAGGCTGCTGGAGTGCTGTAGGCATGTAGCAAGTATACATCACCTATCTGTTGTATAACTCACAGAGCGAGGCTGCAGAGTGCTGTAGCATGTAGCAAGTATACATCACCTATCTGTTGTATAACTCACAGAGCGAGGCTGGCTGAGTGCTGTAGCATGTAGCAAGTATACATCACCTACTTTTGTATAACTCACAGAGCGAGGCTGCTGAGTGCTGTAGCATGTAGCAAGTATACATCACCTATCATCTGTTGTATAACTCACAGAGCGGAGGGCTGGCTGAGTGCTGTAGTATGTACAAGTATACATCACCTATCTGGTTGTATAACTCACAGAGCGAGGCTGCAGAGTGCTGTAGCAGTGTAGCAAGTATACATCACCTATCTGTTGTATAACTCACAGAGCGAGGCTGCTGAGTGCTGTAGCATGTAGCAAGTAGACATCACCTATCATCTGTTGTATAACTCACAGAGCGAGGCTGCTGAGGTGCTGTAGTATGTAGCAAGAGTATACATCACCTATCTGTTGTATAACTCACAGAGCGAGGCTGCTGAGTGCTGTAGCATGTAGCAAGGTATACACTCACTCTAATCAGTTGTATAGACTCACAGAGCGAGGCTGCGAGTGCTGTAGTAGGTAGCAAGTATACATCACCTATCTGTTGTATAACTCACAGAGCGAGGCTGCTGAGTGCTGTAGTATGTAGCAAGGTATACATCACCTATCTGTTGTATAACTCACAGAGCGAGGGCTGCTGAGTGCTGTAGCATGTAGGCAAGTATACATCACCTATCTGTTTGTATAACTCACAGAGCGAGGCTGCTGAGTGCTGTAGCATGTAGCAAGTATACATCACCTAGCTGTTGTATAACTCACAGAGCGAGGCTGCTGAGTGCTGAAGCATGTAGCAAGTATACATCACCTATCTGTTGTATAACTCACAGAGCGAGGGCTGCTGAGTGCTGTAGCATGTAGCAAGTATACATCACCTATCTGTTGTATAACATCACAGAGCGAGGCTGCTGAGGTGCTGTAGAGCATGTAGCAAGTATACATCACCTATCTGGTTGTATAACTCACAGAGCGAGCTGCCTGAGTGCTGTAGCATTAGCAAGGTATACATCACCTATCTTTTGTATAACTCACAGAGCGAGGCTGCTGAGTGCTGTAGCATGTAGGCAAGTATACATCACCTATCTGTTGTATAACTCACAGAGCGAGGGCTGCGGAGTGCTGTAGCATGTAGCAAGTATACACACCTATCTGTTGTATAACTCGACGAGAGCGAGGCTGCTGAGTGCTGGTAGGCGATGTAGCAAGGTATACATCACCTATCATCTGTTGTATAACTCACAGAGCGAGGCTGCTGAGTTCTGTAGCATGTAGCAAGTATACATCACCTATCTGTTGTATAACTCACAGAGCGAGGCTGCTGAGTGCTGTAGCATGTAGCAAGTATACATCACCTATCTGTTGTATAACTCACAGAGCGAGCCTGCTGAGTGCTGTAGTATGTAGCAAGTATACATCACCTATCTGTTGTATAACACAGAGCGAGCTGCTGTGTGCTGTAGTATGTAGCAAGTATATCACCTATCTGTTGTATAACTCACAGAGCGGCTGCTGAGTGCTGTAGTATGTAGCAAGTATACATCACCTATCTGTTGTATAAGTCACAGAGCGAGGCTGCTGTTCTGTAGCATGTAGCAAGTATACATCACCTATCTGTTGTATAACTCACAGAGCGAGGCTGCTGAGTTCTGTAGCATGTAGCAAGTATATATCACCTATCTGTTGTATAACTCACAGAGCGAGGCTGCTGAGTGCTGTAGCATGTAGCAAGTATACATCACCTATCTGTTGTATAACTCACAGAGTGAGGCTGCTGAGTGCTGTAGCATGTAGCAAGTATACATCACCTATCATCTGTTGTATAACTCACAGAGCGAGGGCTGCTGAGTGCTGTAGCATGTAGCAAGTATACAACACCTATCTGTTGTATAACTCACAGAGCGAGGGCTGCTGAGTGCTGTAGGCATGTAGCAAGATATACATCACCTATCCTCGTTGTATAACTCACAGAGCGAGGCTGCTGAGTGCTGTAGCATGTAGCAAGTATACATCACCTATATCTTGTTGTATACTCACAGAGTGAGGGCTGCTGAGTGCTGTAGCATGTAGCAAGGTATACATCACCTATCTTTGTATAACTCACAGAGCGAGGCTGCTGAGTGCTGTAGCATGTAGCAAGTATACATCACCTATCTGTTGTATAACTTACAGAGCGAGGCTCTGAGTGCTGTAGCATGTAGCAAGTATACATCACCTATCTGTTGTATAAGTCACAGAGCGAGGCTTGCTGAGTGCTGTAGTATGTAGCAAGTATACATCACACTATCTGTTGTATAACTCACAGAGCGAGGCTGCTGAGTGCTGTAGCATGTAGCAAGTATACATCACCTATCATGTGTTGTAAACTCACAGAGCGAGGCTGCTGAGTGCTGTAGCATGTAGCAAGTATACATCACCTATCTGTTGTATAACTCACAGAGCGAGGCTGCTGAGTGCTGTAGTATGTAGCAAGTATACATCACCTATCTGTTGTATAACTCACAGAGCGAGGCTGCTGAGTGCTGTTAGCATGTAGCAAGTATACATCACCTATCTGTTGTATAACTCACAGAGCGAGGCTGCTGAGTGCTGTAGCATGTAGCAAGTATACATCACCTATCTGTTGTATAACTCACAGAGCGAGGCTGCTGAGTGCTGTAGCATGTAGCAAGTATACATCACCCGATCATCTGTTGTATAACACACAGAGCGAGGCTGCAGAGTGCTGTAGCATGTAGCAAGTATACATCACCTATCACTGTTGTATAACTCACAGAGCGAGGCTGCTGAGTGCTGTAGTATGTAGCAAGTATATATCACCTATCTGTTGTATAACTCACAGAGCGAGGCTGCTGAGTGCTGTAGTATGTAGCAAGTATACATCACCTATCTGTTGTATAACTCACAGAGCGAGGCTGCTGAGTGCTGTAGCTATGTAGCAAGTATACATCACCTATCTGTTGTATAACTCACAGAGCGAGGCTGCTGAGTGCTGTAGGCATGTAGCAAGTATACATCACCTATCATCTGTTGTATAACTCACAGAGCGAGGCTGCTGAGTGCTGTAGCATGTAGCAAGTATACATCACCTATCTGTTGTATAACTCACAGAGCGAGGCTGCTGAGTGCTGTAGCATGTAGCAAGTATACATCACCTATCTGTTGTATAACTCACAGAGCGAGGCTGCTGAGTGCTGTAGCATGTAGCAAGTATACATCACCTATCTGTTGTATAACTCACAGAGCGAGGCTGCTGAGTGCTGTAGTATGTAGCAAGTATACATCACCTATCTGTTGTATAACTCACAGAGCGAGGCAGCTGAGTGCTGTAGTATGTAGCAAGTATACATCACCTATCTGTTGTATAACTCACAGAGTGAGGCTGCTGAGTGCTGTAGCATGTAGCAAGTATACATCACCTATCTGTTGTATAACTCACAGAGCGAGGCTGCTGAGTGCTGTAGCATGTAGCAAGTATACATCACCTATCTGTTGTATAACTCACAGAGCGAGGCTGCTGAGTGCTGTAGAAGGTAGCAAGTATACATCACCTATCTGTTGTATAACTCACAGAGCGAGGCTGCTGAGTGCTGTAGCATGTAGCAAGTATACATCACCTATCTGTTGTATAACTCACAGAGCGAGGCTGCTGAGTGCTGTAGTATGTAGCAAGTATACATCAACCTATCTGTTTGTATAACTCACAGAGCGATGGCTGCTGAGTGCTGTAGCATGTAGCAAGTATACATCACCTATCATCTGTTGTATAACTCACAGAGCGAGGCTGCTGAGTGCTGTAGCATGTAGCAAGTATAACATCACCTATCTGTTGTATAACTCACAGAGCGAGGCTGCTGAGTGCTGTAGCATGTAGCAAGGTATACATCACCTATCTGTTGTATAAACTCACAGAGCGAGGCTGCTGAGTGCTGTAGCATGTAGCAAGTATACATCACCTATCTGTTGTATAACTCACAAGAGTGAGGCTGCTGAGTACTGTAGTATGTAGCAAGTATGCATCACCTATCTGTTGTATAACTCACAGAGCGAGGGCTGCTGAGTGCTGTAGCATGTAGCAAGTATACATCACCTATCTGTTGTATAACTTACAGAGCGAGGCTGCTGAGGTGCTGTAGCATGTAGCTAGTATACATCACCTATCTGTTGTATAAGTCACAGAGCGAGGCTGCTGAGTGCTGTAGTATGTAGCAAGTATACATCACCTATCTGTTGTATAACTCACAGAGCGAGGCTGCTGAGTGCTGTAGCATGTAGCAAGTATACATCACCTATCATGTGTTGTATAACTCACAGAGCGAGGCTGCTGAGTGCTGTAGCATGTAGCAAGTATACATCACCTATCTGTTGTATAACTCACAGAGCGAGGCTGCTGAGTGCTGTAGCATGTAGCAAGTATAGCACACCTATCTGTTGTATAACTCACAGAGCGAGGCTGCTGAGTGCTGTAGTATGTAGCAAGTATACATCACCTATCTGTTGTATAACTCACAGAGCGAGGCTGCTGAGTGCTGTAGTATGTAGCAAGTATACATCACCTATCATCTGTTGTATAACTCACAGAGCAGGGCTGCTGAGTGCTGTAGCATGTAGCAAGTATACATCACCTATCATCTGTTGTATAACTCACAGAGCGAGGCTGCTGAGTGCTGTAGCATGTAGCAAGTATACATCACCTATCATCTGTTGTATAACTCACAGAGCGAGGCTGCTGAGTGCTGTAGTATGTAGCAAGTATACATCACCTATCTGTTGCATAACTCACAGAGCGAGGCTGCTGAGTGCTGTAGCATGTAGCAAGTATACATCACCTATCTGTTGTATAACTCACAGAGCGAGGCTGCTGAGTGCTGTAGCATGTAGCAAGTATACATCACCTATCTGTTGTATAACTCACAGAGCGAGGCTGCTGAGTGCTGTAGCATGTAGCAAGTATACATCACCTATCTGTTGTATAACTCACAGAGCGAGGCTGCTGAGTGCTGTAGTATGTAGCAAGTATACATCACCTATCTGTTGTATAACTCACAGAGCGAGGCTGCTGAGTGCTGTAGTATGTAGCAAGTATACATCACCTATCTGTTGTATAACTCACAGAGTGAGGCTGCTGAGTGCTGTAGCATGTAGCAAGTATACATCACCTATCTGTTGTATAACTCACAGAGCGAGGCTGCTGAGTGCTGTAGCATGTAGCAAGTATACATCACCTATCTGTTGTATAACTCACAGAGCGAGGGCTGCTGAGTGCTGTAGTATGTAGCAAGTATACATCACCTATCTGTTGTATAACTCACAGAGCGAGGCTGCTGAGTGCTGTAGCATGTAGCAAGTATACATCACCTATCTGTTGTATAACTCACAGAGCGAGGCTGCTGAGTGCTGTAGTATGTAGCAAGTATACATCACCTATCTGTTGTATAACTCACAGAGCGAGGCTGCTGAGTGCTGTAGCATGTAGCAAGTATACATCACCTATCTGTTGTATAACTCACAGAGTGAGGCTGCTGAGTGCTGTAGCATGTAGCAAGTATACATCACCTATCATCTGTTGTATAACTCACAGAGCGAGGCTGCTGAGTGCTGTAGCATGTAGCAAGTATACATCACCTATCTGTTGTATAACTCACAGAGCGAGGCTGCTGAGTGCTGTAGCATGTAGCAAGTATACATCACCTATCTGTTGTATAACTCACAGAGCGAGGCTGCTGAGTGCTGTAGCATGTAGCAAGTATACATCACCTATCTGTTGTATAACTCACAGAGTGAGGCTGCTGAGTACTGTAGTATGTAGCAAGTATGCATCACCTATCTGTTGTATAACTCACAGAGCGAGGCTGCTGAGTGCTGTAGCATGTAGCAAGTATACATCACCTATCATCTGTTGTATAACTCACAGAGTGAGGCTGCTGAGTACTGTAGTATGTAGCAAGTATGCATCACCTATCTGTTGTATAACTCACAGAGCGAGGCTGCTGAGTGCTGTAGCATGTAGCAAGTATACATCACCTATCATCTGTTGTATAACTCACAGAGCGAGGCTGCTGAGTGCTGTAGCATGTAGCAAGTATACATCACCTATCATCTGTTGTATAACTCACAGAGCGAGGCTGCTGAGTGCTGTAGCATGTAGCAAGTATACATCACCTATCTGTTGTATAACTCACAGAGCGAGGCTGCTGAGTGCTGTAGCATGTAGCAAGTATACATCACCTATCTGTTGTATAACTCACAGAGTGAGGCTGCTGAGTACTGTAGTATGTAGCAAGTATACATCACCTATCATCTGTTGTACTCACTAGAGAGTTACAAACTGTATCTAGAAGCAACATAAGTGCAAGAACTATGCATTAGGAGCGTGACCGGGCAGCTGTACAGAAGCCTCACATCAATACCAAGCGTCCCCAGGAGTGGTATAACGCACGTCTCCACTGGACTCTGGAGCTGTGGACGAGTCATCTCTGGAGTGATGAAACAGATGCCAGGAAAACATTACCAGAACAAATAGTGCCTACTGTAAAAAAGTAGGGATAATGGTATGGGACAGTTTTCAGGGTTTGGATCAGGCCCTTTAGCCAATCAGCCAATCACGAATGCATATACGTATATTCTGTTAATTCCTGCACATGCTCAGTAGGAGCTGGTGACTCAAAAAGTGTAAATATAAAAAGTCTATGCACATTTTGTTTAATTGAAGTAAATTGGAAAGTTGTTTAAAATGGCATGCTCTGTCTGAATCATGAAAGTTCAATTTGACCCGACTGTCCCTTTAAAGAGAAATCACAAAATGTTCTAAAATGCAAATGCTATTCTATTTATTGTAACTATTATCTTTCTGATGGAAACAGTTATATAAGACCACAATAAGGCTGCAAGTATAATCTGTATTATGACATAAATATTACCTAAATGAGGAGATCTCGTTTACACTTGGTTCTATCCCCTCTCCAAGCTGCCCCATTTTACAGATGGAAAAATACAAATATTCCAAAATCAAATTCTTTTTCTTGTTACAGGCAGTGTGGATAAAGGGTTTTTATACATGCACACATATTACTGTACATAAAATATAATAGTTTTATATTTTAGGTTCCAATTGCAATACTGAAAGAAGGTTTTAATCATGATTTCATAGTTTGTTTTCATTTCATATAGCTCTATTTTAATTTGTTCTTTCATTAAAAGAGACGGTAACGTTAAAACTAAACTTAAATGGATTGAATATAGAGTGGTATTTTAAACTATTTCCATTTTACTTCTATTATCAGATTTTGATTAGTTCTCTTGGTATTCTTTGTTAAGAAGTTATCATTGATTAGCTCTGGGGGTCGATCCGATATAAATCGTCGCCCGCAAAAGCCGGCGACGCCAATATTTGCGCGGATTTGGTATCACATATACGGCGTAACCTAGAAGTTACGCCCGTATATTTCTGCCGTCGCCCGCAGTTTTTTGGGCCATAGGCAGGTATACCAAACCCGCGCAGTTTGGTATCCAATATGCAGCGTAAGGACTTACGTGGCGAAAATGGAGAAAACTTACTCCATTTTCACCTCGCCACAAAAAGCAGCCGTAAGAAGCCTTACGCTGACTATTGGAGCCCCGTAACTCCCTAAACTAACTAGAAAATAAACCTAACACCTAACGCATGCGCAATGTCTATCTACCTGTCACCCGCGATCTGCTAAATAAAACCTAACACCTAACGCATGCGCAATGTCTATCTACCTGTCACCCGCGATCTGCTAAATAAAACCTAACACCTAACGCATGCGCAATGTCTATCTACCTGTCAACCGCGATCCCCCCCCCCCCCCCCGAAATCCCTAATAAAGTTATTACCCCCTAAACCGCCGCTCCCGGACCCCGCCGCCATCTACATAAACTAACCCCCTACTGTGAGCCTCTAAAACCGCCGCCATCTACCTTATCTATCCCCTAATCTGACCCCTTACACCGCCGCCACCTATATAAAAATTATTAACCCCTAATGTAAGCCCCTTACACCGCCGCCATCTCTATTAAAATGATTAACCCCTAATTTAATCTACCTACCCCGCCACCAGCTATATTATCTATATTAACCCTAAGTATATTATAGTTAATATAGGTATTACATTATATATATTAACTATATTAACCCTAATTATATTAGGGTTAATATAGTTAATATAGTTACTATAGTATTTATATTAACTATATTAACTCTATCTAACCCTAACTAAATTTATATTAAATTAATCTAATTCATTTATA
The DNA here is from genome assembly GCF_027579735.1 of Bombina bombina. Classification (NCBI taxonomy): domain Eukaryota; kingdom Metazoa; phylum Chordata; class Amphibia; order Anura; family Bombinatoridae; genus Bombina; species Bombina bombina. The sequence goes on from NC_069499.1 coordinate 1,535,416,613, forward strand.
AACTAAAATATTCCTATTTAAATCTAAATACTTACCTATAAAATAAACCCTAAGATAGCTACAATATAATTAATAATTACATTGTAGCTATGTTAGGGTTAATATTTATTTTACAGGTAAATTGTTAATTATTTTAACTAGGTATAATAGATATTAAATAGTTATTAACTATTTAATATCTACCTAGTTAAAATAATTACCCAATTACCTGTAAAATAAATCCTAACCTAAGTTACAAATACACCTACACTATCAATAAATTAAATAAACTACAAACATCTATCTAAAAATACAATTAAATTAACTAAACTAAATTACAAAAAAAAAACACTAAATTACAAAAAATAAAAAAAAGATTACAAGATATTTAAGCTAATTACACCTATTCTAAGCCCCCTAATAAAATAATAAACCCCCAAAATAAAAAAAATTCCCTGCCCTATTCTAAATTCAACAAATTTCAAAGCTCTTTACCTTACCAGCCCTTAAAAGGGCCTTTTGTGGGGCATGCCCCAAAGAATTCAGCTCTTTTGCATACAACAAATACAATACCCCCCCCCCCCATTACAACCCACCACCCACATACCCCTATTCTAAACCCACCCAAACCCCCCTTAAAAAAGCCTAACACTACCCCCCTGAAGATCTCCCTACCTTGTCTTCACCACACCCGGGCCGAACTCCTGATCCGATCCGGGCGATGTCTTCCTCCAAGCGGCAAAGAAGAATTCTTCCTCCGGCGACGTCTTCCTCCAAGCGGCAGCAAAGTCTTCATTCTTCCCGGCGGCATCTTCAATCTTCTTTCTTCGCTCCGCCGCCGCGGAGCATCCATCCCGGCCGACTGCTGAACTTGGAATGAGGTACCTTTAAATGACGTCATCCAAGATGGCGTCCGCCGAATTCCGATTGGCTGATAGGATTCTATCAGCCAATCGGAATTAAGTTAAAAAAATCTGATTGGCTGATTGAATCAGCCAATCAGATTCAAGTTCAATCCGATTGGCTGATCCAATCAGCCAATCAGATTGAGCTCGCATTCTATCGCCCGGATCGGATCAGGAGTTCGGCCCGGTGTGGTGAAGACAAGGTAGGGAGATCTTCAGGGGGGTAGTGTTAGGCTTTTTTAAGGGGGGTTTGGGTGGGTTTAGAATAGGGGGTATGTGGGTGGTGGGTTGTAATGGGGGGGGGGTATTGTATTTGTTGTATGCAAAAGAGCTGAATTCTTTGGGGCATGCCCCACAAAAGGCCCTTTTAAGGGCTGGTAAGGTAAAGAGCTTTGAAATTTGTTGAATTTAGAATAGGGCAGGGAATTTTTTTTATTTGGGGGGTTTATTATTTTATTAGGGGGCTTAGAATAGGTGTAATTAGCTTAAATATCTTGTAATCTTTTTTTTTTATTTTTTGTAATTTAGTGTTTGTTTTTTTTGGTAATTTAGTTTAGTTAATTTAATTGTATTTTTAGATAGATGTTTGTAGTTTATTAAATTTATTGATAGTGTAGGTGTATTTGTAACTTAGGTTAGGATTTATTTTACAGGTAATTGGGTAATTATTTTAACTAGGTAGACATTAAATAGTTAATAACTATTTAATATCTATTATACCTAGTTAAAATAATTAACAATTTACCTGTAAAATAAATATTAACCCTAACATAGCTACAATGTAATTATTAATTATATTGTAGCTATCTTAGGGTTTATTTTATAGGTAAGTATTTAGATTTAAATAGGAATATTTTAGTTTATAAATGAATTAGATTAATTTAATATAAATTTAGTTAGGGTTAGATAGAGTTAATATAGTTAATATAAATACTATAGTAACTATATTAACTATATTAACCCTAATATAATTAGGGTTAATATAGTTAATATATATAATGTAATACCTATATTAACTATAATATACTTAGGGTTAATATAGATAATATAGCTGGCGGCGGGGGTAGGTAGATTAAATTAGGGGTTAATCATTTTAATAGAGATGGCGGCGGTGTAAGGGGCTTACATTAGGGGTTAATAATTTTAATATAGATGGTGGCGGTGTTAGGGGCTCACTTTAGGGGGTTATAGATATAATATAGCTGGCGGTGGGGTACGGGAGCGGCGGTTTAGGGGTTAATAATTTTATTAGGTTGCGGCGGGGTAAAGGAGCGGCGGTTTAGGGGTTAATAGCTTTTTTATTGTTAGGATAGTGAGGGGGGATAGTGGATAGAGGGTTAGATAGTGCGGGCTATGTTAGGGAGGCGTGTTAGACAGTGCGGGCTATGTTAGGAGGCGTGTTAGACAGTGCGGGTGTTTTAGACTTTAGTCAGGTTTTATAGGCGCCGGCAGATTCTAACGTGGCGCAAGTCACTGGCGACGCCAGAAATTTGTACTTACGCAGATTTCTGGACATCGCTGGTTTGTCAGACTTACGGCACGTTAGCATCTGACGGCGACCTATATGGGATGGCTCGAGTTGCGAGCTGAAACTGCGGGCGACGCCGGTTCCCTCGCTTGCGCCGCAAACTGCGATCGATATACATAGTTGCAAACACTTCTGCCAAAGATTGCTAAAAATACGTTCAGCCCCTAATCTCCATCAAAGCAACTAGATTTACTCTTCAATAAAGGATACCAAGAGAACTAATCAAAATGTGAAAAATAGAAGTTAATTGGAAAGTTGTAAAAAATTGCACTCTCTATCTGAATCATGAACATTTAGTGTTTACTTTAGTGTCCGTTTTGATTGGATCAGCAGCAGGTTCTCCTCTGGAATGGCAGTACTCTGCGTGTCCTGAGAAGGACTTGAACGATGTGATTAACACTTTGCACGGGTTAATTACATAGCATTACAGCATTGCTGGATTTAATATTGCATGCTCTAAGTTCTTTATTAGATTGTCATTGTTTAAGGATGAAATGCCTGCTCATGAATATTTGAAGGGAAATTTAACAGACGTTTTGCTTTTGAATAACAAATTGTTCTTGGCCCATGCTCCTTAGAGAGGTCAAAAAACTAATTTTGTAACAGCAAATGCTGCAAATCAGTTGCTGGTTTATTTGCAACATTTTAAAAAAAAAATCGGTTTATACATCCGGAGTAGTGAAGTGTGAGAGATTTGCGGACAGTAACTCAGAGGTATTTGGTAGGCGGAGCCATGGCCAGAGGGATTGGGACTGTAGTGCGTCAGTGTGGTAGGGTGTGTAGTGGGCGGGCCTGGATATCCTTGGAAACAGGGAGTTTTGCTGGGAGGACAGGGACCCCTGACAAACCCTCAATATCCGGGACAGTTAGGAGATCTATAGGTTACAGAATTTGCCTTGAATGTCCCTTTAAGGTGTAATATTTGATCTTAAAGTAACATTTGCAAAACACAATCTGTACTTTCTTTCTGTTTATATTGGAAGTCCTAAACTTTCTGTCTGCCTATGGATCAATACCACAGCCTGCACTTAATTAATGTCAAGCCTCTCTGAGTGTCTTGCTCACATAGCCCATGATTTCTTATCTATCAAAGTAAAATGCCTCCAAAAAGGATAATGATTCAGAAAACAAAACTGCCAGTTAATATTAACTTTACTTTAACTTATGCCTTTTGGCACTCAGAAGAACCAATAGCCAGACTGTTTTGAAAGCATTTTGATGTGGAAAAGCAAACCTGTCATTTTTCATGAACCTGTCTGTCAATCATAGCTGGTTCTTCCCTGGACTTTGCAATGTCTATTTTTAATTCACAAAATAAATGCCCCAATTACATTTTATGGGAATTATCAGGTATATTGCATTGCAAATGTATTATACTAACTAAACAATTTTGTTTAGAACACAAAGCAGGTTAAAGGGACATGATACCCAAACGTTGAAGCATTTAAAAGTGATACAGAATATCTGTAAAAAGCTGACTAGAAATATATAACCTGAACATCTCTATGTAAAAAAGGAAGATATTTTACCTCAAAATTCCAAAGTATTCACACCCCACTGTAAAGATTTCTAGTCCCAGAACTTGCAAGGGAGTGTGCATCTGGCATGTGCAGGCACAGTCATGTTATATTCCTATTCTGTTTAAGGAACTTTACTTTGAAATTTCATGAGATCACAGCAAAGCAATGCATGACCTTACCACTGCTGGTGCTGATTGGCTATTATGTTTTTCCCCCCAACTAGCAGTTTTACAGCGGCTGAAGTATAACTGTTTACAGAGCACTTACTCCTTTTTTACAAAGAGATGTTCAAGGGATATTTTCATGACAGCTTTTTAAAGTTATGCTGCATCATTTTCAAGCGATTTAGCATAAGAGTATTATTTAAGGGACATGAAACCCCAAAAATTTCTTTCATGATTTAGGTAAAACGTACAATTTTAAACAACTTTCCAATTTACTTATATTATCAAATTTGCTTCATTCACTTGGTATCATTTGTTGAAGGAGCATCAATGCACTACTGATTTCTAACTGAACACATGGGTGAGCCAATGAAAATCGGTGTATATATATATGCAGCCACCAATCAGCAGCTAGAACCTAGGTTTTTTGCTGCTCCTGAACGTTCCTAGATAAACCTTTCAGGCAAAGGATAACAAAAAGAAGGAAGCAAATTAAATAATAGAAATAAATTGGAAAGTGTTTCAAATTGTATACTCTTTCTGAATCATGAAAGAGAACATTTGTGTTTCATGTCCCTTTAAGCACTCTGTAGTTGAAATACAAGATGATGTTTATTGAATGTATAATATAAAAATGAGGAAACTGATACAATTCTAACCTTTTTTTTTTTGCACTATTCAGAATGCTCAATTCATTTCTATTCTTGATTTAATAATCTAATATTAATAAAAGTTATATTGTGTTTTGTATATGTTAGATAGATAGGAAGATCAAAATTAAAAAGTGCATGGGTGGATTTAAATTCTAAATAGAAACATTTTTACAATAAACTTTCATTAACAAAAAATAGTTTTCAGCTGCCTATGCAAGTATGCTGTGAATGCCGCTTGCACCAGCATCCAAACACCAGACCTTCTCAGAGAGTCAGCAGTGGCTTGTATGATTCATTTAATTAATGTAATGTAATTCTGAGTAGCCATAGTATTTTAATGATGCTCTAGTCACATGTAGCATATGTGTGTATGCTGCTGAAACAATAACTTACTAGAAGCATGTTTGTAAATGGAAGTGTATTGAAAAAATGTTTCTATTAAAAAATGTAAATGCAATGATCAATTTTGACATTTATTTAAAGTATCATTTTTATTATATAGGAGATAATTAAACTACATATAATTTCCCTGTATTATCATTATAATTTCCTCTGAAGGTACAAAGGTGTCTTTAATATTGGGATGAATTAAGTTGGAAACCAAGATCAGCATTAAAGGAACACGAAACCCCAATTTTTTCTTTCATGATTTAGAAAGAGTGTACAATTTTTTAAAAAAAAGCTTTCTAATTTACTTCTATTATCTAATTTGTTTTATTACCTTGATATTCTTTGCTGAAAAGCATATCTAGATAGGCACAGTTGCTGCTGATTGGTGAGTGCACATAGATGCTTCGTGTGATTGGCTCACCCATATGCATTGCTATTTCTGCAACAAAGGATATCTAAAAAAATAAAACAAATTAGATAATAGAAATAAATTTGAATGTTGTTTAAAATTGTATTCTCTAACTGAATCATGAAAGAAAAATGTTGGGTTTAGTGTCCCTTTAAGTGATATGTAACTGATTTAGACCAATAGATAAGGAAGAGCTTCTAACCATTATGCAGTTTGGAAGCTCCATCCCACATATATGTCCTAGTTTTAAAGTTAGAACATAGAATTTTAAACAGTTTACCAATTTACTTCTATTATCAATTTAGCTTAGTTCTTTTGGTATCTTTTGTTAAAAATGTATTCTAGGTGAGCTCAGGAGCCTGCACGTGTCCAAAATAAAACATATATGATTCAGAAAGAGCCTGCAATTTTAAAACGACCTTCCAATTTATTTTCAATATCTTAGTATGATATTAATATCCTTTGTTAAAGAGTAATCATAGGTGAGTTTAGGAGTATATACGTATCCTTAGCCATCTGGCAGCAGTGTTTGCAACAATGTTTATATTAATATTACAGTTATTTTCACTGCTGCCACAGATAACTACAAACACTCTATGGCAGCAATGAATGTAACTATGTATAACATTGCTATTAACATTGTTGCAAACACTGCTGCCAGGTGAATAAGGATACATATACAGTGGATATAAAAAGTCTACACACCCCTGTTAAAATGTCAGGTTTCTGTGATGTAAAAAAATGAGACAAAGATAAATCATTTCAGAACTTTTTCCACCTTTAATGTGACCTATAAACTGTACAACTCATTTGAAAAACAAACTGAAATCTTTTAGGTAAAGGGAAATAATAATAAAAAAAAAAATAATAATATGGTTGCATAAGTGTGCACACCCTTAAACTAATACTTTATTGAAGCACCTTTTGATTTTATTACAGCACTCAGTCTCTTGGGTATGAGTTTTTCAGCATGGCACATCTTGACTTGGCAAGATTTGCCTAATCTTCTTTGCAAAAACACTCTAAATCTGTCAGAATGCGAGGGCATCTCCTGTGCACAGCCCTCTTCAGATCACCCCATAGATTTTGAATTGGATTCAGGTCTGGGCTCTGGCTGGGCCATCCCAAAACTTTAATCTTCTTCTGGTGAAGCCATCCTTTGTTGATTTGGATGTATGCTTTGGGTCATTGTCATGCTGAAAGAAGAAGTTCCCTCTTCATGTTCAGCTTTCTAGCAGAAGCCTGAAGATTTTGTGCCAATATTGTCTGGTATTTGGAACTGTTCATTATTCCCTCTACCTTGACTAAGGCCCCAGTTCCAGCTGAAGAAAAGCAGCCCCAAAGCATGATGCTGACACCACCATGCTGCACTGTTGGTATGGTTTTCTTTTGGTGATATGCAGTGTTGTTTTTGCGCCAAACATATCTTTTGGAATTATGGCCAAAAAGGTCAACTTTGGTTTTATCAGACCAGAACACCTTTTGCAATATGCTTTTGAGAAGCTTCAGATGTGTTTTTGCAAAATTTAGCCGGGCTTGGATGTTTTTTTTGTAAGAAAAGGCTTCCGTCTTGCCGTCTACCCCAAAGCCCAGACATATGAAGAATACAGGCTATTGTTGTCACATGTACCACACAGCCAGTACTTGCCAGATATTCCTGCAGCTCCTTTAATGTTGCTGTAGGCCTCTTGGCAGCCTCCCAGACCAGTGTTCTTCTTGTCTTTTCATCAATTTTGGAGGGACGTCCAGTTCTTGGTAATGTCACTGTTTGCACCATATTTTCTTCACTTGATGATAACTGTCTTCACTGTGTTCCATGGTATATCTAATACCTTGGAAATTCTTTTGTACCCTTCTCCTGACTGATACCTTTTAACAATGAGATCCCTCTGATGCTTTAGAAGCTCTCTGCAGACCATGGCTTTTGTGTAGGATGCGACTAACAAAATGTCAGGAAAGACCTACTAGAGCAGCTGAACTTTATTTGGGGTTAATCAGAGGCACTTTAAATGATGACAGGTGTGTACTGACACATATTAAAATGATTTTGAATGTGATTGCTTAATTCTGAACACAGCTACATCCCCAGTTATAAAAGGGTGTTCACACTTATGCAACCATATTATTTTATTTTTTTATTTTTATTTCCCTTTACCTAAAAGATTTCAGTTTGTTTTTCAATTGAGTTGTACAGTTTATAGGTCACCTTAAAGGTGGAAAAAGTTCTGAATTGATTTATCTTTGTCTCATTTTTTTACATCGCAGAAACCTGACATTTTAACAGGGGTGTGTACACTTTTATATCCACTGTATACTCCTAAACTCACCTATGATTACTCTTTAACAAAGGATACTAAGATATTGAAAATAAATTGGAAACGTCGTTTTAAAATTGCAGGCTCTTTCTGAATCATATGTTTCATTTTGTTGTTACTGTCACCTTTAAACTTGGACTACACCCCTCCCAGATGTCACCCCTGGATTGCCAAACCACACCCCAGGTCACTTGGCCAGAACCTTGGACCATCTCAGACCCAAGTTAAATATTTTAATTGCTAGTGGGTGTTCTAAGGTTGATGGAAGTCTAGCCATGGAAGTCTAGCACAAAATACTTGTGTAAAGTTATCACTGTTTCAGTGGGATATTTTAGTTTGCACGAACATGCAGAGCATATCTAGATATCCACTGTTCAGCAACATTTTAGAGGTTGTGTCTGCTCAGCATTCTACCAGTGACTTATTGCATGCAAACTGACTCTGATGCAATGTAAGGCACAACCGGCTTCTTAGCAGACAATGATTAAAATATTGGTACATATCTAGAATTATCTTTCTTAATACATGTACAATTAAAATTTCTTCAAGGGATATCAGACCCAATTTTTTTCTTTCATCATTAAAGGACAGTCTAGGCCAAAATAAACTTTCATGATTCAGATAGAGCATGTAATTTTAAACAATTTTCCAATTTACTTTTATCACCAATTTTGCTTTGTTCTCTTGGTATTCTTAGTTGAAAGCTTAACCTAGGAGGTTCATATGCTAATTTCTTAGACCTTGAAGCCCACCTCTTTTCAGATTGCATTTTAACAGTTTTTCACCACTAGAGGGTGTTGGTTCACGTATTTCATATAGATAACACTGTGCTCGTGCACGTGAAGTTATCTGGGAGCAGGCACTGATTGGCTAGTCTGCAAGTCTGTCAAAAGAACTGAAAAAAGGGGCAGTTTGCAGAGGCTTAGATACAAGATAATCACAGAGGTTAAAAGTATATTATTATAACTGTGTTAGTTATGCAAAAATGGGAAATGGGTAATAAAGGGATTATCTATCTTTTAAAACAATAAAAATTCTGGTGTAGACTGTCCCTTTAAGAAAGAGCATGCGATTTTACACAACTTTCTAATTTACTTCAGTTATCAATGTATTTTTGTTCTCTGGTATCTTTTCTTGAAAAGGGATGTAGGCTTAGGAGCTGGCCCATTACTAGAGCACTATATGGCAGTAGTTTTGCAAGAATGTAATCCATTTGCAAAAGCACTAGATGGCAGCACTATTTCCTGCCATGCAGTTCTCCAGATGCCTACCTAGGTATCTCTTCAACACAGAATAATATGGGAACAAAGAAAATTTGATAATAAAAGAAAATTCTAAACTTTTTTTTAAATGGTATGTTCTGCCTAAATCACATATCCCTTTAAATGCACTGATGTCAAATTTGGTTGGAATGTCACTTATTAAGTGAATCAAAGCTTGCACTCAGAGGTTACCTTTACAGGGTTGCAGTATATTAAACTGAAATATTTGTGACAATTTAATATGCTTAATTATTTTAGCATACTCCCTTACTATACGATAAATTACCTTGCACAATATTATATTAGAAATGTCAAATGGAAACTTGGCTACAAAGGACTGGAAAGATTTGCAACCTAACATTTTAATTAAGTGTTTTATTGTGGGAAATGCCATACGTAAAATACTCTCCAGTAATTAGAACCAATGTCATATAAATGTATATGACTTTTACTTTATGTGCATATATATATAGTAATTGTGCCTTAGGACAATGAGTAGCTCCCTCATTATATTACAAATTATAAACAATTATGCAAACATTTGATAAGCTATAAGCTGGATAGTGCTAAGGCACTGTGGCTGAGCTCTGTAGCAACCCAAGTGTTGCAGGTTCGATCCCCGGCAAAGGTCCACTAATCCTTTCATCCTTCCGAGGTTGATAAAATAAGCAGCACCTTGAGACCCTTATGGGTGATTAGCTGTGCTGTACAAATACCCAATACATAAGCTAGTGGGTCAAAATGTTATAAAGTATAAATAGCGTAACATTTTCTGCTGTAGAATGTCACAACTTCGCTGATACAAGCAAAGAAAAGTGTATGGAAACTGATTTGGAAATTCATATGTCTTTATTTTTATCTTTATTGCTACATCAAGCGATTTGTTCAAATCCTCTTAACACCTGTGAAATACCCTGCTGCCGTATGTCAAAGATAAAATGGTGAATTTCTGAGCTAAAATTTTTGAAGGAAAATCAGATACTCAAGCACGATTGGCAAAACATAGACAGAAACTGCTTTGATTGCCTTGTCGGCATCGCAACCCGATGGTTCATTTGAATGTTTTAAATAAAAGGGGAGTGTCCGAGCCAATTCTGGCGATCGACATTGATACTTCCATAGAAGTCAATGGGAGCTTGACATCACCCGCCCACATCGACAACATCGCCACTTGTCGGCATTTTACTTCAGAGGAGGGGGGCCTATTTGAAGTGTGCTTATACGGCGCAAACAGTGCTTTCGCTGAAACTAAAATTAGTTTCTGTGTAGGCACACTTCAAATATTGCTGTGGGGGGTATTAAGTTTATTTACATCTACTCTAACTAGCTAAGGCGATGTTTGTCTCGATAGCTGACAAGATAAACATGGCCGCTACCAACCTTTGCAACCTGCACTTCGCTGCTTTGAACATATTGATCTTGTGTCAAAGTGTTCAAAGCAAAGTGCAGGCTACTCCCATAAGCACGCCTCACTAACTCCCCCTAAATGCCTGTTTTTTTGTCACATCTAACCCACACCCCGCCCGCTCTCCACCTCGCTACCTCCCACCAACTGTCAACACCTATGTCACGGTTTACCTACACTTCCCCTGCACCGCTCAGCTAACTCCCCCTGACCGCCTACACCTATGTCACGCCTAACTTACACCCCCCCAAAATGCCCAGCTAAGTCCTTAAATACTGCCTACACTGATGTAATATCTAAACGACACTTCCCCTGTAACGTTCATCTAACTGACTAATGTAAGAAAATAACTACTTATAATGAACTATACTATAAGTAATAAACCTTATTATAACTCTACAGCTATGTCGCTAAAGTTATCATAAATGTTAAATAATGTTTCACAGAGATGCACTAAAACGTTGGCACCGCTAGCAAAACCTGCTCGCCTATCTGGGCTTCTGGAACTCAGTGCTGGACTGGAATTAAGCCTCAGACTGTCGTCAGCAGCCGACCACCGAGGACTGGTAAAACCTCCGGTAGTCCACCTCTGTTCTGGGGCTTAATTCTGGTTGGCACTGAGTTCCAGAAGCCAGGATAGGCCAAGTAGGTTTTTGTCGGTCCTGCCAGCATTTAAGGCATCTCTGTGACTAAATCTACATTTTACATGACAATGCATATTTTAAGTATTAAAGATATCTTAAAATATATTTAATATCTGCTTGCTATTACTTCAAACATAAATATATATTTGATGTTTATGTGTAAAATAATATTAAGCAAACATTAAATCCATTTTATGATATCTACAATAATTTAAACAATAGGCATTGTAGATGACAAAGCATATTATTTAAACATTAACCCCAATCTGTCATAAACTAAAACAAATTGTATAAGCTAAGGCCCAAAACATAAATATTCAATATTTTAAATGTTGCATTGTTATGTACAATGCATAATGTTTAAATATTTGCATATAAATTTAAAGGGACAGTTTACACCAGAATTGTTATTGTTTAAAAAGATAGATAATCCCTTTTTTATCCATTTCCTAGTTTTGCACAACCAACACAGTTATATAAATACAATTTTTACCTCTGTGATTACTTTGTATCTAAGCCTCTCCAAACTGCCCCCTTATTTCAGTTCTTTTGACAGACATCAATTTTAGCCAATCAGAGCTGTCTCATCTCAACTCCACGTGCTTGAGCACAGTGTTATCTATATGACACACATGAACTAACACCCTTTAGTGGTGAAAAACTGTCAAAATGCCCTGAGAGAAGAGGCGGCCTTCAAGGGCTTGGAAATTAGCATATGAACCTCCTAGGTTTAGCTTTCAACTAAGAATACCAAGAGAACAAAGCAAATTGGTGATAAAAGTAAATTGGTAAATTTGTTTAAAATTACATTCTCTATCTGAATCATGAAAGTTTATTTTGGACTAGACTGTCCCTTTAAATGTGATTAATGTTGCTTGTTGTGTTTATTATTTATAATTAAAGACAGCATAATTAATATTATAGATATACATAACTGCATGCCTGTTATGTAAATATATAATTTAATGATACAGGACTACTGTAATATATATATATATTATATATATATATATATATATATATATATATATATATATATATATATATATATATATATATATATATGTTATCCGTAATAAACACAACAAGCTTACATTAACACATTTTTATTCATTTTGCAATATACATAGCATAACTGTTTAAAATATTGAATATCAATGCAAGGCCTGACTACATTATATCTACAATATTGGAAATAAAATGCATGGTCATGTATAATTATTATTAATTTAAGTATTGGATATAAATTAAAATGTAGATATTCTTGCTCGATGTATTTTATTATTGTAAATAAAATGTATCTTTATAATAGATATTTAAGTTATAAAAGACAGTTGCATTATAATTATAGTATCACATAACTGCATGCCTTTTATGCAATTAAACAATTGTAACACTAATGCCTTTATTAACATGAATATACATTGTAAAATATACACGTATATTTATATTTAAAATAAAAAAATACAAGAAAAAATAAATACATATTAATTTATATACAATAGTTAAAAGAATATGCATAATACATAAGAATACATAATATTTAAAAAATTGTAGATGAATGCAATAATAACCCCTAAGCTGCTCTAACCTAATCACCTAACCAAAACCCATACAGATATGGGGGTCGATCCGATAAAAATCGTCGCCCCGCAAAAGCCGGCGACGCCAATAATTGCGCGGATTTGGTATCCTATATACGGCGTAAGCTAGAAGTTACGCGCGTATATTTCTGCCGTCGCCCGCAGTTTTTTGGGCCATAGGCAGGTATACCAAACCCGCGCAGTTTGGTATCCAATATGCAGCGTAAGGACTTACGTGGCGAAAATGGAGAAAACTTACTCCATTTTCACCTCGCCACAAAAAGCAGCCGTAAGAAGCCTTACGCTGACTATTGGAGCCCCCATAACTCCTAAACTAGCTGCTAAAATAAACCTAACACCTAACGCATGCGCAATGTCTATCTACCTGTCAACCGCGATCTTCTAAAATAAACCTAACACCTAACGCATGCGCAATGTCTATCTCCCTGTCAACCGCGATCCCCCCCCCCCCCCCAAATCCCTAATAAAGTTATTACCCCCTAAAACGCCGCTCCCGGACCCCGCCGCCATCTACATAAACTAACCCCCTACTGTGAGCCCCCTAAAACCGCCGCCATCTACCTTATCTATCCCGTAATCTGACCCCTTACAACCGCCGCCACCTATATAAAAATTATTAACCCCTAATTTAATCTACCTACCCCGCCGCCAGCTATGTTATCTATATTAACCCTAAGTATATTATAGTTAATATAGTTATTACATTATATATATTAACTATATTAACCCTAATTATATTAGGGTTAATATAGTTAATATAGTTACCATAGTATTTATATTAACTATATTAACCTCTATCTACCCTAACACCCCTAACTAAATTTTATTAAATTAATCTAATTAATTTATAAACTAAAATATTCCTATTTAAATCTAAATACTTACCTATAAAATAAACCCTAAGATAGCTACAATATAATTAATAATTACATTATAGCTATGTTAGGGTTAATATTTATTTTACAGGTAAATAGTTAATTATTTTAACTAGGTATAATAGATATTAAATAGTTATTAACTATTTAATATCTACCTAGTTAAAATAATTACCCAATTACCTGTAAAATAAATCCTAACCTAATTACAAATACACCTACACTATCAATAAATTTAATAAACTACTAACATCTATCTAAAAATACAATTAAATTAACTAAACTAAATTACAAAAAAAAACAAACACTAAATTACAAAAAATAAAAAAAAGTTATCAAGATTTTTAAGCTAATTACACCTATTCTAAGGCCCCCTAATAAAATATAAACCCCCAAAATAACAAAAATTTCCCTGCCCTATTCTAAATTAAACAAATTTCAAAGCTCTTTACCTTACCAGCCCTTAAAAGGGCCTTTTGTGGGGCATGCCCCAAAGAATTCAGCTCTTTTGCATTCAACAAATACTATCACCCCCCCCCATTACAACCCACCACCCACATATCCCCTATTCTAAACCCACCCAAACCCCCCTAAAAAATCCTAACACTACCCCCCCTGAAGATCTCCCTACCTTGTCTTCACCACACCGGGCCGAACTCCTGATCCGATCCGGGCGATGTCGTCCTCCAAGCGGCAAAGAAGAAATCTTCCTCCGGCGATGTCCATCCTCCAAGCGGCAAAGAAGAATTCTTCCTCCCGGCGACGTCTTCCTCCAAGCGGCAGCAAAGTCTTCATCTTCCGGCGGCATCTTCAATCTTCTTCTTTCTTCGCTCCGCCGCCGCGGAGCATCCATCCCGGCCGACTGCTAAACTTGGAATGAGGTACCTTTAAATGACGTCATCCAAGATGGCGTCCGCCGAATTCCGATTGGCTGATAGGATTCTATCAGCCAATCGGAATTAAGTTAAAAAAATCTGATTGGCTGATTGAATCAGCCAAATCAGATTCAAGTTCAATCCGATTGGCTGATCCAATCAGCCAATCAGATTGAGCTCGCATTCTATTGGCTGATCGGAGACAGCCAATAGAATGCGAGCTCAATCTTGATTGGCTGATTGGATCAGCCAATCGGATTGAACTTGAATCTGATTGGCTGATTCAATCAGCCAATCAGATTTTTTTAACTTAATTCCGATTGGCTGATAGAATCCTATCAGCCAATCGGAATTCGGCGGACGCCATCTTGGATGACGTCATTTAAAGGTACCTCATTCCAAGTTTAGCAGTCGGCCGGGATGGATGCTCCGCGGCGGCGGAGCGAAGAAAGAAGATTGAAGATGCCGCCGGAAGAATGAAGACTTTGCTGCCGCTTGGAGGAAGACGT
The DNA here is from genome assembly GCF_027579735.1 of Bombina bombina. Classification (NCBI taxonomy): domain Eukaryota; kingdom Metazoa; phylum Chordata; class Amphibia; order Anura; family Bombinatoridae; genus Bombina; species Bombina bombina. The sequence goes on from NC_069499.1 coordinate 1,535,431,650, forward strand.
CGCCGGAGGAAGAATTCTTCTTTGCCGCTTGGAGGACGACATCGCCCGGATCGGATCAGGAGTTCGGCCCGGTGTGGTGAAGACAAGGTAGGGAGATCTTCAGGGGGGTAGTGTTAGGATTTTTTAAGGGGGGTTTGGGTGGGTTTAGAATAGGGGTATGTGGGTGGTGGGTTGTAATGGGGGGGGGTGATTGTATTTGTTGAATGCAAAAGAGCTGAATTCTTTGGGGCATGCCCCACAAAAGGCCCTTTTAAGGGCTGGTAAGGTAAAAGAGCTTTGAAATTTGTTTTTAATTTAGAATAGGGCAGGGAATTTTTGTTATTTTGGGGGTTTATTATTTTATTAGGGGGCTTAGAATAGGTGTAATTAGCTTAAAAATCTTGTAATGGTTTTTTTTATTTTTTGTAATTTTAGTGTTTGTTTTTTTTTTTTGTAATTTAGTTTAGTTAATTTAATTGTATTTTTAGATAGATGTTAGTAGTTTATTAAATTTATTGATAGTGTAGGTGTATTTGTAACTTAGGTTAGGATTTATTTTACAGGTAATTGGTAATTATTTTAACTAGGTAGATATTAAATAGTTAATAACTATTTAATATCTATTATACCTAGTTAAAATAATTAACTATTTACCTGTAAAATAAATATTAACCCTAACATAGCTATAATGTAATATTAATTATATTGTAGCTATCTTAGGGTTTTATTTTTATAGGTAAGTATTTAGATTTAAATAGGAATATTTTAGTTTATAAATTAATTAGATTAATTTAATATAAAATTTTGTTAGGGGTGTTAGGGTTAGATAGAGTTAATATAGTTAATATAAATACTATAGTAACTATATTAACTATATTAACCCTAATATAATTAGGGTTAATATAGTTAATATATATAATGTAATAACTATATTAACTATAATATACTTAGGGTTAATATAGATAATATAGCTGGCGGCAGGGTAGGTAGATTAAATTAGGGGTTAATCATTTTAATAGAGATGGCGGCGGTGTTAGGGGCTCACTTTAGGGGGTTATAGATATAATATAGCTGGCGGCGGGGTACGGGAGCGGCGGTTTAGGGGTTAATAATTTTATTAGGTTGCGGCGGGGTAAAGGAGCGGCGGTTTAGGGGTTAATAGCATTTTTATTGTTAGGCTAGTGAGGGGGGATAGCGGATAGAGGGTTAGACAGTGCGGGCTATGTTAGGGAGGCGTGTTAGACAGTGCGGGCTATGTTAGGGAGGCGTGTTAGACAGTGCGGGTGTTTTAGACTTTAGTCAGGTTTTATAGGCGCCGGCAGATTCTAACGTGGCGCAAGTCACTGGCGACGCCAGAAATTTGTACTTACGCAGATTTCTGGACATCGCTGGTTTGTGAGACTTACGGCACGTTAGCATCTGACGGCGACCTATATGGGATAGCTCGAGTTGCGAGCTGAAACTGCGGGCGACGCCGGTTCCCTCGCTTGCGCCGCAAACTGCGATCGATATCGGATCGCGCCCATGATGGGTGGTTAGGTAATTAAGGCTTAATAAATGGTGACCATTATTTATCTCCTAATTAACCACTATACAGGTATAGGGGGTGGTTAGTTGATTAAGGCCTACAAAATCCTAGGGGAAGACACAGCAGAGGTTGGAGGAGTTGGGTCTGAGGCTGAAACAGTCACTCTCGGCTTTCCCTGAGGCTGGGCCAGAAGCAGAGCTCCTTAGGTAAGTATTCTGACAGGGGCAGCCCTTTTTTTATATAAGTCTTTAAAGTGAATGTCAATTTTAAAAAATTTGATTAAAAACAGGGGTACTTTAATTCATTAAAATTTACATTTCACTCCTGTTGAGAAAAAAACTTACCTTTTAATCTTCACAGCAGCTCCAGCTTCCTCCGCCTGTCGCAAAGCCTCTTCCTGGGTCTAAAATGAGGAATCAGGATTCCTCCAATCACAGCGTTGAATCAGACACTGATTCCCCTTGGGGGGAAGCCGTGATTGGAGGATGACCTTTTCATCATTTCTTACGTCAGACATGGCTTGCAACAATCGGAAGATGGAGCAGCTGTCAAGATTAAAAGGTAAGTTTTTTTTTCAACAGGAGTGAAATGTAAATTTTGATGAATTAAAGTACCCCTGTTTTTAATCAAATTTTTAAAAACTGGGTACTTTAGCATCAAAATTTACATTCACTTTAAGTGCAGCCCCTGTGAATGTTGGAGTGTGAAACTGTGTCTGACCCAGCAAAGTTTTTAGAATCAGGCCTAGGTGGTCTAACTATACATTTTGTCCACTGGATTCATTTGTCCACACAAAGCATAGTTATCTTCAGGGGGGCAAGGAGTTAGCTCCTTGTAGCTAAACATAATCACCTTTTTAATGCTGCATACAACAAGCAAATATCTCCTGCTGCACACACTGCTAATTATATATCACTTAGCTCTCTGAACATACTACAGGGCTAACACGACCTACTGATTTATACATCCTATGCATTGTGGTCCTCAGGACTCATTAAAGGGACACTCAATCAAAATTAAACTTTCATTATTCAAATAGAGCATGCAATTTTAAACAACTTTCCAATTTACTTCCTTTAACAAAATGTGCAGTCTTTTTATATTTAAACTTTTTGGGTCACCAGCTCCTACTGAGCATGTGCAAGAATAAGTGTGTATGTATTTGTGAATGGCTGATTGCTGTCACATGGTACGTGTATGCATTTGTGATTAGCTGATGGCTGTCACTTGGTACAGGGGGGAGTGGAAAAAGATATAACTTTTAAAATTGTCAGAACAAAAATCTACTACTCATTTGAAGTTCAGACTAAGTGCTATTGCATTGTCTTATCTTGCATTTGTTGATTATGCAAATCTACAGTGTTGACTGGTCCTTTAATAGGCCAGGTATCTCTCTGAATTGGAATACAGGTAAAATGATAATTGGGATTTAACAGAGATCAATACTAAACCAAGCTCTTTTTAATATCTTTAGTGTCATAGACAAGGGATTAGAGTGTTTACATTTTTCATGTGATGATACTATATTATATAATATAGAACAGGGCTCTGCAAGCTGGAAAAGTCAATAAATGACAAATTTAACATAAATAAATATAAAATTACTGAGAATAAATGAGGGAATCTGGAATGAAAGGATTTTTTTAAGGCAAAAAAAAAAAAGAATCTTCTCAATGCCAAACAAATAATATGTAAACTTTCATTAAAAGGGACATAGGCACAAAGGGGAAATGTATCATTCTGTCTAGGGGCGTGCTTCAGATCCTTGGTAAAGGATCCAAATGTGTAAGAAGGTGGCCCCTCGAGGCATTCGGCTCTTTTCATAGCCAGATTTGTTCTTGGGAAAGTTTAACACACTAAGATCTGAATTTACACAGGTGTGTTGAACTTTCACAAGAATAAACCTGGCTCTGGAAAGAGCTGAATGCTATGAGTGGCTTCCTTCTGCATTTGGATCTTAATGAAGGATACAAATTTTTATCCCTAATTCTGTCACTTTAGTGGTTCTGAGAGGTTAGCTAAATATGGTCTGTTTCGTCTAAATATGGAGGGCTTAATATCTGACTTGATTACCTTAAATAAATATATTCAGGATCCATATTGTGAGTTGACATGAGCCTCGTTTATTCTATGCAATTAGAACTGACAAAAGGGAAACCTTTAGGATTAGAGAAAAGGAGATTCCAGCTGAGAAATGGTTTTGTAGAGAACGGCCAATCAAGTTGTGGAACTCACAGCCTGGGGAGCCAGCGACTGCAGACTCTATTTTAAATAGGGCTTGTATATATTTTTAGCTATGAGGTATCTATGGTTACGACAACTAGTGCAAAAAATGGGAGCAATAATGTTTTACTATGGTCTATTCACTTAGCTAGTATTAGGTCGTGGATCACAGGATTTCTGTGAAGGATGAACTTAATGGACTTCTTTGTCTTTTTTAAGTCTTATCTACATTGTATCATTAAAATTAGTTATTGTTTTACAAAAAAACACTTGATAGTACATGTGGGTGCTTATAATGCTAGTGCATTGTTACTTAATTGTAAATATTTGATATTCTGGTATCTCCTACTAAGATGATCAGATAAGCAGACTTCAAACTGGTATGTGACAAATAAATGCATACAACAAAAGGATTTAAACAGCTTCCTTGTCTTTATAATTATGAAACTCATTTTGTAAAAAAACAACCTTCTCTATAAAAAAAAAATACCAAAATGTAAATGTTGCCATGAACATATGATGAAATACATAAACAGCAAAAAACAAAATCTGTACACGTGCTTTTCAATTTTGGATAGAAGTATTTTTGCAGTATACTATTGTTGGTGAAAATGCTTCTAGTAAAAGTTATTAATGTGGCAGTGGTGTTTATTGCACCAATATAGACTTCATTTGTGTCATACAAACCACCTGCAAACACTCACACCATATGTGCATATGCATCTGAAACAGTAGAGTCTACTAGCAGCATTTTTTATAATTGAAATATATTGCAAAAATCTTTTAAATTAATACAGAATAGCAATAATTCAAAGCGATAAACAAGGAATTTTGAACAAAATGTGCCCTTTCAGAGGTATAACTAGAAACCACAGGGCCCAGGTGCAAGAATCTAAGAAGGGCCCCACCCCCAAGAAAAAGGTGAATTTGATACATCTTATTTTTTTTTTAACATTTAACACAGAAAAAAAAATGTGAATCAGATTACGTCTGTGAAAGGAGGTACCCTGTGCCCACAGTCTGTGAGATGGTCTGACCCCCTATTGCTGTATATAGTGACACTGTTTAACCCACCAGTACTGTATATAGTGAGTCAGTGACACAGTCTGTAATCTGCCGGTGAAATGGCTGGCCTGACCCTACCCGCCCCAATACTCTATAAAGTGACCACAGTAGTCTGTGAGATGGTCTGACCCCCATTTTACTGTATATAGTGACACTGTTTAACCACCAGTACTGTATATAGTGAGTCAGTGACACAGTCTGTAATCTGCCGGTGAGATGGCTGGCCTGCCCCTACCTGCCCCAGTACTTTATAAAGTGACCACAGTAGTCTGTGACATGGTCCAGCCCCCCTGTACTGTATATAGTGGTACTGTATAGTGACACTGTTTATACCCCGCCCCCCCGTACTGTAGTAACAAGGTCTGTAATTTGCTGGTTCCACAAACATACACACACATACATGCATAAATACACACACAGTCACATACACACACACATGCATAAATACACACACAGTCACATACATGCATAAATACACACACAGTCACATACACACACACACACACATACATGCATAAATACACACACAGTCACACACACACACACACACACACATGCATAAATACACACACAGTCACACACACACACATACATGCATAAATACACACACAGTCACATACACACATAAACACCAATGGGTAAAAGAGAAACACTAACCCCTGTAGTCATAGACACTAGTGAAGCATCACATCACACTCACATGATATCAGTGCAGGCAATGGCAGGTAAACATTTTTTTATTTAAATTCTTTTCTTCTTTTTTTAAAGCTGGGCCCCCACCCTTGGGGGGCCTGGTCGCAGTTGCGACCTCGGCACCCCCTGTAGTTCCGCCCCTGTGCCCTTTACAAAGAGGTTGTTTGCCATCTATGAATTCAATCCATAAATATTACTTAACAAATACATTGCAACATCATGGGCATTTTGAGCATTATTTAAAGTCTCTGTAGTTTATTTTTTATTTTTTTATATTATCTAATGAGACAAAGTTCTGTATAAATAAATTCTGATTATTTAGATTTGCTGCTTTTGGGGAATACGGAAATCATTAGTATGTCATGTACCCAGCGCTTATTTTCAAGGGTAAAGATATTAAAAAAGAAAAATACAAAACTCTGCCTAGAAGAAATTAACAGCTACACAGAGGATTAGCATTGTAGAAATGCTTTGATGAAACATTGAATATCTGCAGCCTATTATAATATTTCTCTGATCTGACAGCTACAGAGCATAACTCATTTTACTGTAGTAACTTTTACCATATTTATTTACAAAAAAATAATGTTAAGAAAAAGGACTAAAATAATGTGTAAATTGAGTATTTTTTTATTTCACTATTTTTATTTAAAAAAATGCTTATAACGTTTTAAATTAATTTAAGTGCATTTGTGTAAACATTTGTGATATAGAGCAATACATTACTAATCAGTTTTTAGACTATAAAGGATATGGAGTCATATTACAGAACAACCAATCCCGTTGCTCAATAAAAAATATTAAATCTAAGACAGCAACAGCAATTCCTTAAAGGGATGTGAGCCTTTAAATTAAACTATCATGGTTTAGAAAGAGCACTTTCACTTGGTCTTCTTGGAAACTGTGCACCTTTCCATGAGAGCATACTGAGGTAGGCGTATGTACATATGTACCTTGAGCAAGCAACCTGTAGAGCGGATGTTTGAAAATATTCTCCCATCAATAACTGTAACTCTATCGAATGGCTTCTGAAAATACAGACATACATGTGTAGAGACAAACTATTGTATCTTTATCATCCATACAAAATGTCACAGCTTTATTATTCTGTACATAAAGGAAAGGTTTCAAGGCCTTTTGTCATGTTAGCTTGAAGCTTCCACCATTTGTTATCTCCCAAAGTGATTCAGCTGATCAAAAAGAGACTGTAATATTGCTGGCATGGACTTGCTGCCCTGGAGATGCCTTTAACCCTTTTTAAGAGTTAAACACATACTTACATACATGTAATAGTACAATAATCAAATTCAAGCACTGTCCTATGTTTCTGAAAAGTATGATTTCCAGTTCATTGTTATATAGTTAAAAGGACACTGAACCCAATTTTTTTCTTTCATGATTCAGATAGAGCGTGCAATTTTAAGCAACTTTCTAATTTACTCCTATAATCAATTTTTCTTCGTTCTCTTGCTATCTTTATTTAAAAAAGAAGGCATCTAAGCTGTTTTTTGTTCAGAACTCTGGACAGCACTTTTTATTAGTGAATGAATTTATCAACCAATCAGCAAGGACAACCCAGGTTGTTCACCAAAAATGGGCCGGCATCTAAACTTACATTCTTGCATTTCAAATAAAGATACCAAGAGAATGAAGAAAATTTGATAATAGGAGTAAATTAGAAAGTTGCTTAAAATTTCATGCTCTATCTGAATCATGAAAAACAAAATTTGGGTTCAGTGTCCCTTTAAGACACGTCACATATCTTATATTCATAAATATGAGTGTAACATTAATACAGCTGATATGGACAATCCTGAAAAATACAGTACCTTATATTCACCAAATATATAGAATGGATAAAAATAATAATGATAATAATAATAATACTACTACATACACATATATACACATATATACACATATGTGTGTCTATAGTTTAAAAGATGACCTCAGGCATTGATGAGACTTACTAAAGTATTTAGATGGCTAATTAAGCTTTTCAAATACAACAGGAGAAATAGTATAAGATAATAAATGATTCAAGAACCTTCGGGTAGGGAGATTTGCATGACAGTGAAGACTTAGAATATCATAACTTTAATGCAATACTCTGTATGCCACAAATGATATAACCTTTAGTAATTATGGCTAGTTACATAATCTAAACCTGGTAATCTTCCCTTTTGGCTTTAAAGTGACAGTGAATTCAAAATTAAACTTAAAGTAACTGTAAACTCAACAGTGTCACTTATTGCCATATTATCACTCGCAACAATTTAGGTGGACCTTAATTCATCATGTTTTTGTGTGTGTTTGCTAATCCCAAATATATACCTTTTTATCTCATTTTTGGAGCCGAGATTCCTCCACCCACCATTTTGTCCCTCTATTTGGAAATAATTGACAATAGCGATTGCCAATCCGTTTTTTTACCCTGTGGCGTTCAACCCCTTTTTTGCAACATCATGCGTTTATTCTGTGCATGCGTTAGCTTCTAATACCCAGCTTCAGAAGTGATGCGTGTCCACGAGACGCTTATTCTCTATAAGACCCATTACTCTTGCAGGTACTGTATACCGCTAGTCACGGTGCCCCTGTCAGTACTCTATACCAATAATTGTATTCCCACTGCCTGCACTGTACACCGATGGTCGCGGTGGCCCTGTCAGCGCTGTATGCCACTGCTCACGGTGCCCGTGGGATACATTAATTGAATACTATATTGCGCTTTGAGGAGGTCGGATGTTAACGCATGCGCAGCCTGTCTATCCTATTTTCACGCTTGCGCACATTAAGTATTTAGTTTTTTAAACGCATGCGCAGATTAAGTACAAATGTTTTTTCACACATGCGCAAAGTAAGGGCATCACGGGTGCGCGCATCAGAGATACGTAGAGTAGGTGGGACCACTCTATACCTCACTCTCTGCAAAACAAGGAAGTGCCTTATGGGAGGAGTTGTGGCTCAAGACGGAGCTAAGTTAGTATATAAAATATATTATAATTTTTTTTTTTTTTTTTTAAAGTTGACGGTTTGAATCACCATGTATAATAGAAGTATTAGGAGCCTTGAGTAGTTTGGAAATTGACATTCACTTTAAATGTATTGGATAGATCATGATGCTTTAAACCAGACATCCTCAAACTTGGCCCTTCAGAGGTTTTGGAACTACACTTCCCAGGATGCACAGTCAGCTGATATGCTGGCTGAGCATCATGGGAAATGTAGTTCCAAAACCTCTGCAGGGCCAAGTTTGAGGACGTCTGCTTTAAACAACTTTTTAATTTACTCCTGTTCTCAATTTTGCTTAGTTCTCTTGGTATCCTTATAAAAAGTCATTGCTAGATGAGTTTAAGAGTGTGCACCTTTCTAACTATTTGGCAGGAATGTTTGCAACATTGCCTGGCAGACATCCCAACTCTCCCGGAAGATCCGGGAGTCTCCAGCAGTGTAATAGCGGCTCCCTGACACCCGCAAATGAAATATAATATCTTGGAAACTCGGCTGTGCCAGGATAGGAAGCGAAGCGATGTTAAAACAAATCTCCCCTGAGCAGATTTAATATTCCCAGGCAAGCTCCCGACCGCTATTAAAAAAACCCTGCTTCTTGTAAGTTTACTTGGCACCAATAGAGGGCGCTATCTGTGCAATCTAGGATGTTTAGTGCAGATACGTGGTGCGCAAACAGCAGGCTGGGATTATTAAAATGAGAGTAGGACTGTGACAGGACTCAATAGAAGTTCAGAAATACAGTAAGGTCCGTTGCTCCTTAGCTATCATTATGTAATAACTCTAGGTTTGCTCACAAGTCATAAGCAGAAGAACTTTGCTGTTTTTGCTAATGCTTAAAAAAAAGTTTTGTAATTTGAGATGCAAGTTTATTAGCTCTATTTCTGTGAAGCTTTTGTATGTTATTTCCTTTTAATTTCAAAATGTTTCTTTCATACAACGTGCACCTGGGAAGAGACACTTTTAAAGTTATAAGCAATGAGCAATGAGGCTTCAGATAGAGAAGAAAAATAATTATTTAATAAATAAAGGTTCCAGGGAAAGTTATTATGAGATAAAGTAGGTATACTCTGGTAAACCCAGGAGAGTGGGTGGAAAATATCCTAGGAGGTTACTCGATTTACACTAATATAATGAAAAAAAGTACTTTTTTTTTTAAATATGTTATTAGGGGATGCATGGGGGGGGGGGTTGGGGACAGTAGCCGGTGAAGCCACCTCCCTGAAATGAGTTTTTGCAGGTTGGGATGTCTGCTATAGCAATGTTATGCAAAGTTCCAAACACTGCTGCCATATACACGTGCACATTCCTTAGCTCTTATCAGCCTACCTAGATTTACTCTTCACTAATGGATGCCAAAAGAACAAAGCAAATTTGATTATAGAGTTAAATTGATAAGTTGTTTAAAATTGCATGCGCTCTCTGAGGGCCTGATATTCCAAAACCTTGCAAGATATTCTAAGAAGTCTCATCGGTATGGCGGTATGTAGAAACACAAATTTTATCTTGAGAAATGTATATCTTGCTATGTATTGTTCTTTAATGCGAAATAGAGACTCCAACATTACATACGCAGTTGGCATTTATCATTGCACAAGCAGTTCTGGTGAACTGCCTGTGCAATGCCACCCCCTGCAGATTCACGGCAAATCGGACGTTAGCAGGGGTGTCAATCAATGTGATTTTATGCAATCGGGCGGATTGCTGTCCGCAGCATCAGAGGTGGACGAGTTAAGGAGCAGCGGTCTTAAGACCGCTGCTTCTTAGCTCCTGTTTCCGGCAAGCCTGAAGGCTCGCATGGAAACAGCTGCATCAAGCTCTTTTCGGAGCTTCATAAATCGGCCTCAAGGTCTAATAAATATCCCAAAGATTTTGGGGCGAATTATCAATGTCTGGCAGATATGATAGGCTGTAGCTGGTGAACTGCCTGTGCAATGCCGCCCCCTGCAGATTTGCGGCCAATAAGACAGCTGCTTCTTAACTCCTGTCTCCGGCGAGTCTAAAGGCTTGTGCGGAAACAGGGGTATTTGGTCCCATTCGGGCCATAATAACTTGGCCGCCTTGTGTGATTTCTCTTCATGCCAGCGAGGTTTTGGATATCAGGACCTAAATCATGACTTTACTCTCCCTTTAACACAAGAGTAACACTTGGTTATAGTTATGTATACTGGATGTTGTTATGTCCTTGAGATATTAGACTGGGCAGGGGTGGTAGGTTGTACACTAGCCCCTCTCCAAAGCACTACCTTTAGACCACACCCATATATCTATCTATTCAGTTTTTATAAAGCGTGGCTAATCACCCGTATGGGTATTCTTCACAACTGGGCAGTTATTTTATCCATTTGGATGCCAGTAATATATCCATTATTTTACCTCCCTCTTTGGATGAAAGTAACACACAAAGCAGTGATCTGACCCATTTGACTGGCAGTAGCACACACAGCACTGTTTTTACACTCCCAAGTTCAACAGTAAAAAACACAGAGCAGAGAATTTATCCTAGTGGGTCCATTTAACACACAAAAAGCAGCGTTTTAATAGCTTTTATAACTGTGGGTACCACATACAGCAGGTGTTATTTTTAATCTCTTTGGTTACCAGTAGCACACAGAGCAGTAAATGAGTGGTGTCAATTCTTTCATGACCATACCTGTAATTTACAGAGGCATAGAAGGCCTTTAAAATGTAGGTCTTGGGGACATTTAAGTGTTTTGTATTTTTGTATAGATTTTACTTGACATCTTGCTTAAATACCATACAGTGTGTTTAAAAACAGGAGACTTGGCAACCCTACATACGACCATAATCTTTCAGTGTTTTCTGTGGATTTTCTGCTATAGCTTCCTCTGTTATTGTTAGGCTAAAAATTTACC